>NW_028270169.1:57015832-57185215 GCF_037043375.1 Chiloscyllium plagiosum
ATAGGACATTGCAACTTTGTACATCAAGATTTGTGGAATTAATTTATTTTCACAAGTAGGAATGAACAGTAGAAATTCTTGTTACAATCTCCACAAGACGTTAACTTTTTAAAGCATCTGTCATGTTAATGGAAAGAAAACTATTGGGCAAGACTTTTTTTTAACTTTTACTGTAATAAACCAACTAAAATAAATGTAGTTCAAATATTAATGAACAGGCTAAAAGTATTATAGATATACCTTCACATTAAATAGACAATACAACCAAGGAATACTTGATGTAGCTAAAAGTATAGGAGCAGCTTGATCATCCCATACCACTTGATCTCTTCAACATTGATATATCATCTAACTCCTTCAATGCATTCAATGATTTGATTTGTTTCAAAAACTGTTCCACTGCTCCACAGAATCTCTCTTTCCACTTTATCCTCATAGCCCTTGAGTCACATTCACTGGCAGCAAAACACATGGGCTACCACCAACAAGGCATACATTTAAGAATCCTCTCTTATTCAGCGCACGACATTCCTGGTGACACAGAATTCCCTTTAACTCTCGTCTCCTGCCCTGTCATTTTCTTATACTGTTGATAACCGATTAAATAACATGGATTCAGTTTACTTTAAAATCTCCAGTTTTATTTAGCAGCTCAAACTATAACTTGCAGCTGCAGATAACCATGTCTCCTGGCACTAGCTTGCTTTTGTTGGGCTGCATGTTGCATTTGGTCAAGTATTTTCACCCTGATCATTGCCTCAGTAATATCTCTCTTCTTATAGAATCCTCCCCTTGAGCCCCCTTCCTTTTTACATGAACTTGTGGTCCCTCACAACCTTGAAACAACAGCAGTGGTCTGGTCCAATCCAGAATCCATTGCCTTTCCTGGCTTCAGCTGTCTCTCTGCCTTCCAACACAGTAAGACTTTTCTGAGGTTTGTTTCAACATCAGGTTCTGTTTGACAACTGCTAAACACAGCTGTTGCAGTCAGAGAAAATCTTGCTTACTTCTTGTCAGAGTCCTACACCACAGAGACAGACCCTTTGACCCAAACTGGTCCATGCCAACTAAAATGACTATCCATGCTAACCCCATTTCCCTGCACTTGGCCTATATCCTTCTAATCCTTTCTTCCTCCATGTATTTCTCCAAATACCTTTTAAATGTTGTCAATGTACCCACCTCACCCACTTCCACTGGCAGCTCATTCCATATGTGAAAAGGTTGCCCTTCAGGCTCCCTTTTACTTTTCCCTTCTAACCTTAAACTGATGCCCTCTAGTCCTCAATTCCCAAGCCCCGGGGGAAAAAAAACTGAGTGCATTCACCCTATCCTTGCGTCTTATGATTTATATTTGTCTACAAAAATTCTGTGTTTCAAACTGTCAGGTGGAAAGCACTGCATTTGGTTTTCTCTGGTCATGTGGGCATTCTTGAAACCTAATTATGCCATATTTGGGAAACCAGTTAAGCCTCTCAAAGTACTCCCCAACTCTGGAGACATCACAGAAACAACATTTAAATATTCTCCAAAGTACATGGGTCATTATACTCTCAACATAAAGAAACATTTAATCTCTATCTTGAATAATTCTCATTAAATAGTTTTAATCTTTAACTATGGACGTTAATTTTAAACAGCTTCTGTAGACATTTGTCTGCTGACACAACTGATTCCAGTCTCTCCAGTATCATTGGCCTTAAAAGCCCCCTTGAATGTATTATGTCATAAATTTGTTTCATAATGTCTTTGGGATATTTTGTTACATTTAATTCTGCTATGTAAACAAAATTTGTTGGATCTGACTGTCAAAGAATCTTTAACAATCTGAAGTGATAATTACATTATTGCAATCTGTATTGTGATCATGACTGTGATGGAGAGATCAGGTAGAAAGTCTGGGCAAATCCACCTGAGCCAGAAGCCTCCAATCTCACTGTTTTTCATCACTTCCTACTTGATTGATATATATTTTGTAAATACAATGAGTTACATTGGATTGAAGTTACCAGCAGCAGTTCTTGTTAAGAGATAGAACAATTGATGCAGTTCAGCTTTGGAGGTGCTGATCAAAACTAATTTCTTTCATTAGGAAGGTGATGCGGGAAATGGCAGAGGTACTTGCTGACAAATTTGAAGATGCAAGAGACAGTCAAGATGACATCATGATTAGGTATGAGCCAAGAATAGGACAATATCTCTAAGTAGAGAAATGGGTAGACATTTATAGTTTTAGAAAAACTGATTCACTTTCTAAGTTACCTCTGCATTACAGAGTGAAGAGAATCTTGCACAGTTTGAATTCAAAGCTTCCTGTGCTGTCGGACAGCGAGAAAGATATGAAAAAAGAACTTAAATGTATCAGTGAGCAACTTGAGGACCTGGGAAACAATGTTAAACAGGTATGAATAATCTTAGAACTTATATTGTTTAGTATTCTCTTGAGGTAGCTGGCTCTCAGGAACTTTTTCTTTTAAAACTTCAAAACATACTAAAACAAAGCCACTCCATTTATGTTTACTGTTAATTACTATAGCCAGCTGCTTTGGAATGCATTTCCAACTGGGTTGCGCTTCAGAATTCTAAACAAAAATTGTCAATTTGGCTCAATGGGTTGCATTCTTACTTTAGAATCCAGTTGTAATGGGTTCAGGCTTTTTTTTTCCTTTTGGAATTGATGTAATTTTGGAACTAAAATTGGTATACTGAATCACTGCTGAAATGGTGGACATAATACCCATTTGGTTGAAATGTTAAACTATAATCCTTTTCAGGACAGAACAGGATCTATGGTCTTTTTTGAAAACGTGCAAAGAAGCTTTTACTAGTATCCAGTTATCCAATCCTTTAATCAATGCTCTTGTACTATCCAGAACTCCATCTTAAATTATAGTGTCTTTGGCAACAATGTATTCTAGAAATCCAAATATGTTACCTCCTCTAGTTTCTCCTTATTATACTGTCAGGGAAAATTGTATTTGATAAATCTTTCATAAAACCATAGTGACTCACAATCCATGTTGTGATTTTGCCAAGTGTCCTTTTGTCATATTGCTAATAATAGACTCCATTGGCTGTATGGTGTTAGAGGGGAAAATGAATCACTCATAGACTAATTTCTAGATTAGTTAACAGTCTAACTAACAACTTGTCTGTTGAGGTTTTGGGTTCAAATGAGCAAGGGAAGGAGCCTCCACTTTGAGTTGAGTTATTTGAAAGCTATGGAACAGCAACTTGATGAGAACACCAAACTGAGAATCTCAAGTGAGATTGTGGGCAACATAGGCAGGAGAAAATGCTGAAAGGCTTCTGACTTATCCACAGCATCTCGGGGCAGGACCAGCCCACCTGAAGGTTGCTAATTCCATCAGCAAACTCTCATTGCTAAGCCAATTATGTCTGCACTTGCTCAGCCACATTCATCAGACGCATGATGACCATTTAACCAAAGAAGTTCTGCACAACGAACTGGCTGCTGGATAATGACCTCCTGAATGAGCAGCTATGTTTCCTTTGCAAGAGTGACTTCAAGTAAGATGGCAGATATAACCTGTATCTATAGCTAAACCATTTATTCCCTTACTGATTAAAAAATTCTGTGTCAGCCTTAGTATACTTGAATTCTTTATCACAAAAATGGAGTTAAAGAGTCACTATCGTCTGGGGAGAAATTCTTACTCATCTGTGTTCAATGGATAATGCCTTATTCCAAGATTATACCTTGTGGTTCTAGCTTCTCAAAGTGGGAGAATCTAAGAAAGTGATTGTTGGGTCCCTTGCTGAGATATTAGGCTGGAGGGTGGCTAATGTGGTGCCACTATTTAAGAAAGGTAGTAAGGAAAAGTCAGGGAACTATAGACTAGTGAGCCTGACATCAGTGGTGGGTAAGTTGTTGGAGGGGATTCTGAGGGACAGGATTTACATGTATTTGGAAAGGCAAGAACTGATTACAGATAGTCACCATGGCGTTGTACGTGGGAAATCATGTCTCACTAACTTGATTGAGTTTTTTGAAGAAGTGACAAGGAAGATTTGAAGGCAGAGTGGTGTACATGATCTATATGCACATCAGTAAAGTGTTCGAGAAGCTTCCTGATGGTAGACTAGTTAGCAAGATTCGGTCACATGAAATCCAGAACAGCTAGCAGGTGACACCAAAATTGGTGGTGTAGTGGACCATGAAGAGGGTTATTTCAGATTACAGCGGGATCTTGATCAGATGGGCCGAGGAGTGACAGATGGAGTTAAATTTAGATAAAGATGAGGTGCTGCATTTTTGGTAACGCAAATCAAGACAGGACTTGCACATTTTATGGTAGAGTCCTAGGAAGTGTTGCCAAACAGATCTTGAAGTGCATGTTCGTAGTTCCTTGAAAGTGGAGTTGCAAGTAGACAGAGTGATGAAGAAGGCGTTTTGTCAGAGTGTAACGTAATTGACAAATTGTCAATGTTTGGATAATGTGAACTTTCTAACACTTCAGTGGTCCAGGACATTCAGCCTCGGACCTTCGGGTGACCATCCTCCAAGGTAGACTTCGGGACAGGCAGCAGAGGAAAGTGGCTGAGCAGAGGCTGATAGCTAAGTTCGGTATCCATAGGGAGGACCTCAACTGGGACCTTGGGTTCATGTCACATTACAGGTGATCACCATTGCACTACACACACACACACACACACACACACACACACACACACACACACACACATATTCACACACATATTCTCACACACATATTCTCACACACATATTCACACACACACATATTCACACACACATATTCACACACACACACATATTCATACACACACACATATTCACACACACACACATATTCACACACACACATATTCACACACACACATATTCACACACACACATATTCACACACACACATATTCACACACACACATATTCACACACACACATATTCACACACACACATATTCACACACACACATATTCACACACACACATATTCACACACACACATATTCACACACACACATATTCACACACACACATATTCTCACACACACATATTCACACACACACATATTCTCACACACACACACACACATTCCCACACACACACACACACACACACATATTCCCACACACACACACACACACACACACATTCCCACACACACACACACACACACACACATATTCCCACACACACACACACACACACACACACATATTCCCACACACACACACACACATATTCACACACACACACATATTCACACACACACACACACATATTCCCATACACACACACACATATTCCCACACACACACACACATATTCCCTCCCACACACACACATATTCCCTCCCACACACACACATATTCCCTCCCACACACACACCCACACACACACACACATTCCCACACATATTCCCACACACATATTCCCACACACACACACACACATATTCCCACACACACACACACACACATTCCCACACACACACACACACATATTCCCACACACACACACACACACATTCCCACACACACACACACACATATTCCCACACACACACACATATTCCCACACACACACACATATTCCCACACACACACACACACACACACACACACACACACACATATTCCCACACACACACACACATATTCCCACACACACACACACACACACACACATATTCCCACACACACACACACACACACACACACACACACACACACACATTCCCCCACACACACACACACATTCCCCCACACACACACACACATTCCCCCACACACACACACACATTCCCACACACACACACACATTCCCACACACACACACACATTCCCACACACACACACACATTCCCACACGCACACACACATTCCCACACACACACACATATTCCCCCACACACACACATATTCCCCCACACACACACACATATTCCCCCACACACACACACATATTCCCCCACACACACACACATATTCCCCCACACACACACACATATTCCCCCACACACACACACATATTCCCCCACACACACACACATATTCCCCCACACACACACACATATTCCCCCACACACACACACACATTCCCACACACACACACACACATTCCCACACACACACACACATTCCCACACACACACACACATTCCCACACACACACACACACATTCCCACACACACACACACATTCCCACACACACACACACACATTCCCACACACACACACACATTCCCACACACACACACACATTCCCACACACACACACACACACATTCCCACACACACACACACACACATTCCCACACACACACACACACACATTCCCACACACACACACACACACACATTCCCACACACACACACACACACATTCCCACACACACACACATTCCCACACACACACACACATTCCCACACACACACACACACACATTCCCACACACACACACACATATTCCCTCCCCCACACACACACACATATTCCCTCCCCCACACACACACACGCACACACATATTCCCTCCCCCACACACACACATATTCCCTCACACACTCACACATTCTCTCACACACACACACACACACACACACATTCCTACACACACACACACACACACACATTCCTACACACACGCACGCACACATGCACACGGACACAGATACACACAGAAGCGCACACAGACACCCACACCCACCCTTATAGACACACAGACTCCCACACGTGCACCCCCTCACAGACTTAAGACACTCTGCACTCACCCCACACACACACACACACACACACACACACACTTTCTCACACTCACAACCCCCACCCCAGACAGACACACACAGACAGACAAAGACCCACATGCACACATATATATTGTGTGTGGTGAATTTTTTTGGTACAAAGTTACATTGCACTTTGCTCAAAAACCACATAGATTCATGTCAAACTCTGAGCTCAAAAACTGCATGAATTTATGTAAAACTCTGTTATTTCACTTTTTAGATTGGAATCAATCTAAACATCAGGTCATAGACAGAGAACACAGGGGGCTAAAATCTTCAACACATTGTCTAGCTATCACCATTGTTAACAGGTAACCCGAGAATGCAACTTTAAAAAAAAGGGTTTTGTGATTTACACATGAAAGAAGTGAAACTATCACTGTATTCTAACAGATGAAAGGCTTAACAGACAATCAATTCTTCAATGTATAATTTCAGTTACATCACACTGCAAATTTTTGCTATAAATTCTGTGTTACGATCGAGCCCTCCACAATCACCTGATGAAGGAGCGTTGCTCCGAAAGCTAGTGTGCTTCCAATTAAACCTGTTGGACTATAAACTGGTGTTGTGTGATTTTTAACTTCCTCCTGAATAGGTATAGTGATTTTCTATAAGCGGTCTTAGACACCGTGATTTTCCTTAGCAGTATGTCGAAGTGCAATGTTGCAGAGGAGCAGAACTGTTGCATTATAGCAGAACCGCCTGTATGTGTTCAGGATTCTATATTGCTAATTCAAAGAACAAGCCAATGTCATGGCCAATATTTATTCCTTAACTAAAAAAAATGTATCTAATCTTCATTGTGTATTGCTATGTGAAACATGCCTGTAAAGTGCTTTGAAACGCTGGTGGCCATAAAAGGTGCCCTATCAATGCAGATCTTTTGAAAAATTAGCTGGAGTTCATATTTGGTTATGCAGAATGGCTTTTTGGTTGCACAAGAACTCCAATCATTTACAATGATGTCTGGTTTTGCTCAAATGTAATTTAAGATAAATGAACCAGCTTGCTCTTTCTGTTTTTTTATTATATCTGAGGAAAATGCAGCAAGCAGTTTGTGATAACCACTTTAACCTGAAAGCAGGAAGTGGATTATAGTATAGGCTGGTGTCTAAATTAAATGTTGCAGTATTCCCTAATTAATATAATCAAATCCTTTTCATCTCAGGTCCAAATGAAGAGTGAATACCAGCAGAGGGAAATACATGAGCAAGAGAGTCCACGAAAAAAGAGCATCTCACTCAGTGCATCCCAGAAGAAGTGTGTTCAATCTGTTTTAAAGGAGCAGTAAGTATCAGAGATATCAAATGGATCAGTTGAATTGTAAACATAGGGAATACTATTAAATAAGCCCAACTTGTCAGCTAGCCAGCTTTGTAATCAAGTGTGAGAACCACACAGTGCTTTGGTACTGTGCTGCTGAATTTACCCTGCACTGCTTCCATCTCCTTGATGTATTTCCTGGGAAGTAGTGCTTAAATCCACCCAAATTGCAACTGCTGTGATAATTCCATTCATTTGAATACCAAGGTTGAATGCCAATTGAGCTCTGCTGTTCGGTTGGCCAATCAAGTTTCTCAAAGAAATCTAACCACAGGCGATCTTCCTTATGACAAGACATGTGTTAGATTATTGAGTGAGCCAAAGCATCCTCTTGCTCTGAGTATTTCATGCTTTGTAGCCTCGGTGCTCCAAACCCTGTAATTTTCCCCAGTCCTACAACCTCTGAGACACCTCCTTCAATTCTGTCGTCTTGACCATTCCCAGTTTTAATGGTGGTATTGTTGATGGCTGTGTTTTCAACTGCTTAGGCTCCAAGTTTTGGAATTTCCTCCTCAAACTTTTCACTTTGCTTCCATAAAATCCAGCTCTTCAGTTATTAGGTCATCTGTTTTCTCGGTGTATAGATGTCAAGTTTCCTTCAATAATATTTGTTCGGGGAATCATGGGATGTTTTGCTGCTTTTAAGGCATTTTGTTTTTGTAGCTAAAATATAACTTCCAAATGTCACCCCGCCCAATATTTGACCATCTTTGGAAGGAATGGAAACTGAAAATGTCACTAACAGATTTCTTAAGACAATCTCAGTCTGTAAAGTGGCAAGCCATGACAAGAGTTTCGGAGAATCCAGTGTCCTTGTACAGCCATCTTCCACCTCTTGGGTCTCAATACAAACCCTTTATGTACTTGTGGTAAGGTACAAGCAATACTGCATATTAGATATCTTACAGCGTGGAAACAGGCCCTTTGGCCCAACAAGTCCACACCGACCCCCCGAAGAGCAACCCACCCAGACCCATTCCCCGACATTTACCCCTTCATCTAACATTACGGGCAATTTAGCATAGCCAATTCACCTAACCAGCACATCTTTGGACTGTGGGAGGAAACTGGAACTCCTGGAGGAAACCCATGCAGACACAGGGAAATTGTGGAAACTCCACACAGACAGTTGCCTGAGGCGGGAATTGAACCCGGGTCCCTGGCGCTGTGTGGCAGCAGTGCTAACCACTGTGCCACCGTTACCAAGAATAGTTCCATGTACAGACTGTGACTGACAGAGTGATCTCCTTTAAAATAAGCACGAGTAGGCTGTATTTTGGCTTGGGGACTTTTAATCACTGAATGAAGATCGGATGAAGGGGATGATGTATTCTCTCATTGAACTCTTCCTGTCTTAGTTGTGATTGCTCACTTAATGGATTGGCGTTTTTCACAATTTCCTTTTATCAACACGACTTACAGTCCTTCAGCAAAACTTGGATGCATAGTTTTCAAGTTTTAGTCTCAGCTTTCTATAGGCAAATGATAAGGTTTCATTACAAATCCCTTTGACTATCACTGGTGTCATCCATCAGTTGAAATATATACGCATTATCCTTGTCTGCTACCTTCTGACCAATTCTCTATCAGATCAAAAATATTCTGCTGGAGGAGTTTAAAAACTCACTTCCAGAGACGCTAAGAATTCACGTGGAGGAACAAAGTTCGGGAAGTGAGAAGGGCAGCAGAATTAGCAGATGAATATTTGTTTGTGCATAAGACAGTTTCTGGCCAGAATTTCACCTTATAGAAGTTGGGAGAAGGGGCGATCCTACACTACAGAACAAAGAGTAGAGAACAGTGGTTAAGTGTTTACCACAGGTTAAAAAAGAAGCCCAAGAGGGTGAAAAGGTGAAAGGCCTCAGGTGTTTCCACTGTGGTAAAGTGAGACATGCAAAGTCACAGTGCTGGTTGTTTAAAACAAAAAGGTACTGTGGAAAAAGATGTTGTAAAAGAAGCTAAGCATTAGTAAAAGTAGTAAATGAGACCCCAAGAAGAGCGGAGGAGCTGCAGAAGAGTGCACAGCCCAGGCAGAGGCTGGTTATGGAGTTAGTGCTTGATCTCTACAAAGAATTTACCTCTGTGGGTAAAGTTTACTCAAAGGGCGGGAAAGAAGGGTAAGAAGTTGTTATAATTTTGAGAGATACAGGATCTAACCAGTCTCTAATATTAAGACATGAGCAAATTTGCAGTCTTTCTGACCTGGTACCTGAGAGTGTGGTAATTTGTGGGATAGATTAGATTAGATTAGATTACTTACAGTGTAGAAACAGGCCCTTCAGCCCAACAAGTCCACACCTCCCCGCCGAAGCGCAACCCACCCATACCCCTACATTTATCCCTTACCTAACACTATGGGCAATTTAGCATGGCCAATTCACCTGACCTGCACATCTTTGGACTGTGGGAGGAAACCGGAGCACCCGGAGGAAACCCACGCAGACACTGGGAGAATGTGCAAACTCCACACAGTCAGTCGCCTGAGTCAGGAATTGAACCCGGGTCTCTGGCGCTGAGAGGCAGCAGTGCTAACCACTGTGCCACCGTGCCGCCCCAATAGGTAGACAGAAATTTAGCATTCCCCTATGTAAGATCAGGTTGGACTGCCAACTCAAAACTGGGGCAGTTACAGTGGGAGTGATTAACAGAGTGTCAGTTCCAGGAATCCAGTTTGTTCTTGGGAATAGTTTAGCAGGGTCCAAGATGGAAGTAACACCCCTTGTTGTGGAGAAGACTAAGAAACTGAGGAGTTAAAACAGAAATATCCTGGTAATTTCCTAAACTCTGTAGTAACAAGATCCCAGTATCATACATCACAGCAGGAAGCAAAAAACTGAAGAGAAAAATGAAGGAGTTGAGGTTCAGTGAGCGGGCGCCCTGTTTGACGTAACGGTGCAGGAAAAACCTGAACAGGTAGAGGGTCAGATAGTAGTGTTTAATTCTGAAAGACTAATGGACTTGCAACAGAAAGATTCCACAATAAAAGATATACATGTTGCGTACTCCGAAAAGGAGGCAGAGAATATTCTGAAAGAACTGGAGAAACTGGTGTTAGTTACTGCCTGAGAGAGGAATGAAATCCAGATGTTGTGGATTTTGATGTGCTGCAAAATATGTTAAAAAAATGAAGTCCTTGAGGAATGGGATAGGTTAGTAAACTGTCTCAGAAGCGAAAAACACAGTTGAAAGATTTGTTACAGCAGTATGAGGATATATGTAGGAATCGGATGGGGAGGACTCATGCAACCGTACATGAAGTAGACGTAGGGAATGCTGTTCTGATAAAACAACACCCCATCGGCTTAATCCTCTCAAAGACAGACAGGTCCAGAAGGAGACAGAGGCCATGCTTAACGAGAACCGAGCCAGAACAAGTAGAGTTCACCGATTTTGTCTTAGTTCCCAAACCTGATGGGACTCGACGATTTTGCATGGATTATCAGAAGGTCAACGCTGTTACAAAATCAGACTTGTATACAATACAGAGATTGAAGGACTGTATTGAGAAAGTCGGACAAGCCAGTTGCATCACCCAGTTGGACTTACTGCATGGTTACTGGCAGGTACCTTTTATCAGAGACAGCGAAATAAATTTCTGCATTTGTAACCCCAACTGATGCCTTTTGGAATGAAGAACGCACCCACCACATTCCAAAGACTCGTGAACAGAGTTGTGGCTGGGTTAACAAACTGCAGTCTATCTGGACGCTGTAGTGATCTTTACTAAGTCCTGGAAAGAACACATCATAGAATTGGCAGAGCTCTTTGAATACGAGAAGGAAAACTGGTGATAAACAAAACTGAATTCATGAAAGCAGAAGTGACTTTCTTGGGTCATAACATTGGTCATCGGTTGACCCCACAAAACGCAAAGATAGAGGCCATCAAGGAATTTCCACGATCAACCTCTAAGAAAGAGGTGTTTTAATTCTTGGGGCTAAGTGGATTTTATCGGAAGTTTGTTCCAAACTTCAGCAGTGTAGTGGCATTGTTAACCAATTTGCTGAAGTTCACAATCTTTCGGTGGACAGAACCATGCTAGGAGGCATTCGACCATTTAAAAGAATATTAACCATTGCACCAATTTTAGCTACACCAAACTTTTCAAAACCTTTCAAAGTTGCCATTTGATGGTAGTGACACAGGAATTGGAGCTGTACTGCTACAGGAAGATGATGATGTCAGTCAGTTACTTTTCGAAGCAACTCAACATCCACCAGAGGAAATATTCCATGATCAAAAAAGAACCATTGAGTTTGGTTATGACCTTACAACATATAAATATATGTCACAAACGATGTGTCTGAGGTGGTTGTGTACACTGATCATAATCCTCTTACATTCTTGAAATATGTTAAAGACAAGAATATGAGACTATTTCATTGGATTCTTATTTTACAGACTTCTAATTTACAAATTGTGCATATCGCGGGTCATAATCGCAGATGCGTTATCATGGATTTAACTGAAAATATAGATGAGATTGGTATCCATTCAATGTTATATATGAAGAAATTAATATGAACTTAGATTAAAGTCATATGTATGTCATGATATTGTGATTAAGGAATAGAAGAAAAAGTGAAGCCATCTTTTCGTTATGATGGTTCATTTTTTTTCTCAAGGAGGGAGGTGTTATGAAGGTGTGTCCTACAGAGGAAGCTGGCAGGGACTGACAAAGTACAGAGTGTGCTGAACAGTTTAAAAATGTTACATTTGATTGAAACAAATAGCTGGAGTTATGTTGCCATGGTACAAACACAAATTCAAATTTGTCCAATCAGTTTAAATTATGCACCAGATACCAAATTCCAATCAAATTTGAATGTAATGTTTTGATAACATCAAACTAATGAAAAAACCCAATGTTTTGGGGTATAAAATCAGACATTTTGAACAGTCAGTGGGAGAACTGCCAAGAGCACCAACAAGTATAGACTGCTAGCCGACTACGTCTCTGAAAGGTATCTGTCCAGAAGAAAAGCTGTGCAGCAGAAGACCAAAAAAAGTTGATACAGGAAAATCTACATAGGCGAATTGACAGCTGGCTGGTTTTGAAACATGGTTTTGTTTTGTAAATCTTAATTGGGGGTTTTCTATCGGACCAGTATTGTAGAGTGAGAGGTAAAAGATAGGTTTAAGAGAAAGGAGTTGTAATTAGCTATGGTTTTAATGTTCTCTGTTGGACTTGAATAAAATTGTTAATTTTTACTTTAAATGGTGACCTCTCGGATAGTTCTTTGCCTCTTGAAGTTTAACAGATTTTGGCACGAGTTGAGTTTCACTGAGTTGGGTTTAAGTTAGCAGAGGGGCTTACCCTGTGTTGTAACACTTTGATGACCTTTTGTACCTGGAAGCATAGGAACAGAGCTAATCTGTGACCAAATGCTTTGTCTTTTTCCATGTAACCCTTAATACCTTTAGAAATCATAAAATATCTGTTAAATGTCTCCTTAACATTCTGTACAGAGAACTCATTGTCACTACACATAACTGAAGTATGACACCCCAGTACTATCTGAGTAAATCTATTCTGCATCTATGTGAGGACTTGACATTCTTCCTAAATGTTTTGGCCTTGATTGTGCTCAGTATTTCAGCTAGAGCATAACTAGTGAATTTGTTTTGGAGGTTTAGCATAACTTAGTGCTTTTGTACTTGATGCCTCATTATTTGTAATGCACAGGCTCTTGTATGCCTTTTTAACATGCTTCTCTGACAATCATGACAGCGACAGTCGTCATAGATTAACTTATCACTAGTTAGGAAGAATCCTGTTTAAGTAGTGAGTGTTGTCTGCACCACTGCCAGACTCTCAATCTTATCCTCCAGGCACCCTAACTTCTGTATCTTACCTTTTCACAGGAGCAGTCAAAATGGTTGTTTGTCATGCTGGACCCTTTACATTGCAGAATGTGGCACTAGCCCTTGTTTAAAAGGGGGAGGCCATAGTGTGACTTCCCCTTGCAGCATGAGGGACTTATCCGAATGGAAGTAAAGCTCTGTAATTCTGAAAAGAGCCCTAATTGGAATCCGTATCAGAATGGCAGAGCTCACTCTTCATGTTAAAAAGGAGTGTGGTAATTTGATTACAAAATGGCTCATTATTTCTTTATAGGTGATGACTAGCACTAACTCTAACTGATCAGATCAGTTTAAAATAATTGAATTGATTTTTGTTGGGTGACATTTGGGCTGATTTGACCGAGTTAAGGTGTAGACCGATTCTGCTCTAATTGTAAGGTGATCAGACTTCATGGTTGAATGGTCTGCTGCCAATTATTTTAATGTCTTAATTTTCTTTTTCAGGAGTGACCGTATTACTGAAATAGTGAGGAAAATTAATGACATCAGAGTTCATGTGAACTTTTAGTCCTGAGCTTGTTCTGCACGACGATGGCAAGTTATCTTTGAAGCATGAAGTTTGAAAGTTCAATGAAAGATGTCTCCAATTCCTCTGAGACTAAGTTGAGGAAAGCAAAAGTAACAACATTTCGGCCATTGCTGATCTTACTCAAACTTTCAACACTCTTTCATACAAGGCGCAATGAAATTCATTCTGGGTGGAATTTCATTAGGTTTTATTTTCAGTTGGCATAAAGATCCAAATCGGTAACCTTGCATCTCAGATCCTCTTACAATTTATATACAGTTCTCCAATCAAAAGGAATCATTTGATAGAGAGACTGGTGCTCCACCAAGGATTAGTCGAAGATCATCCATCGCTCTCCGATCATTAACCTGGTTCTTCTCTGAATACTATATCTCAAACTCAAAATTACTATTACCAACCTCTTACTGGACTAAATGCCGCCAGTGGAAGGGATATTTTGTTTTTCTGATTTCTGGCTTGTGCCATGTACGGTTTCACCTCATGCCTAAAATGCAGTTCTTTTTGTATAAGTCTAGAATTGTGCTCAAACACTTTTCTAATGCCCCCAAAGCCTGATTCTAGAATTGTTTCATTCAAAGCAGCAGAATATTTGCTTTATCTGTTCATTTTGGTAGTTGCTTAAAGCAGGGGGAAAATACCCCCCTGTGTCTTGGGATCCTGTACTCTACATTATGTCCACCCATAGGGTGGATGAATCTTTCTCCCTCCAGCTGCCACTACTCAAAACCATGCTTCTGGCATTTCCTTTTGTTGCAGTTTAACAGCTTTAATCTGGCTCACAACATGGGTCTCACCACACTGTAGGCATATGTATTTCATGCTTGCTTGTGCAGCTGATTTTCAGCTTTTAAAATTGTTTCTGGAGATGTATTTTAATGCATAAAGGAAATGTGCATACCCTTCATCAGATGTTTTGTCACATTTTATATTGTTTTTGTTGGACCAGTTTGGAAGGCCCTTCTGAAAGTGGCCATATCTCTTGACAATGCTTTGAGTTTCACTTTGCACACTTGTTGTTTTACTGGTTGGGAGAAGGTGTCTGATTACATCTCTCGATCTCCACCACCTAGGTGGATGTAACAACACTGCCCCTAGTTTTACTGCCTCACACTGACTCTGGCCTTATGACCTGTTGCTCCCACTGAAAAGTGTGTGCAAGTCCAGTGACTTTATGATCAGAATTTGCTCTGATATCCATCATCCCCCATGAGAAGTCATCACGCGGGTGAAATGATGGAATGGGGAGGTGGAGAGAGAGAAAAAACCGTTCACGTACAAAACCTTACATGGTAGGAGACAGTAATTTAGAAAGGGAAGGGTGACAACTGATCCAGGTTTGATTCTATAATTAATAATCCAAACATTACGATATTTGAAATAATATTTTGGAAGTTCTTGTAAATGAATCTGACAGTTTTGTACTCATATCTAGTTTATTTTTGCAACTCAGCTGTTGATTTATGAAAGGAGGTCCTCTGTTTGGAGATGCGATGGCTGCTGTAACTCTTTGTAAATGCTATGCAGGAGGAGAAGGAAGTAAGGTTAATTTAATGCGCCAAATGGGAATCAGGTTAATTAGTGCCCAATTTTACTCTCCACTGAAGTCCATTTTCTATTTGATGGATTATATTAAAATTACCCTAAATATTTTTTGATAAAGTAGTGTTTAAACATGTTCATCCAGAGCTTACAGCCAATGTACAAGATCTTTTTTAAAATGTATTACTTTGAAATATAATTTTGTGTACTTTATACAACTATGTGAATAAAAGCGTTTATATGGTCTGTGTTGTATTGTTGATGAAAGAGCTAACTCACAGGTTGAGCAGTATGGCTGAGGAAAGCTGATGTAGCGCCTCATCCATTCAGTGGAAGCATAGGAAATGGCAAAGATAATGCTGGAAATGCTCATTGAGTGGCATCTGTGGGCAGAAGGAGGGTGTTTTGGGTTGATGACTTAATTAGCGAAAGATGTAACAGACTTGAAGCAGGTACAGAGGCAGAGAAAGGGGACATAGTGGAAATACTGCAGGAGTAGGTTACTCTGTCCCCTCAAACAGTCCAACATTCTAAATCATGGGTGATCATCTACTTGAACACCCCATTCCTGCACTATCCCCATATCCCTTTATATCTTCAGTAACTAGACATCTCTGCATCCCAGTCTTGAGCTTATCTAGTAGCTAAGCCTCCATAACCCCTGGAGTAGAGAATTCTCAAGATTCACCATCCTCTAACAGATTAAATGACAAAAGGATAATGTGTGACAAAATACAAAAATCATCTGCAAGAGCTGTAAAGTGACACCAATATGATTGTTATTGGCTGTATGATAAAAGGGAATAGTTGTTATGATCTAGTATTGTTGAACTCATCTGGAAGGCTGCAAAGTGACCAGTTGAAAGATGAGGTGCTGTTTTTCAGTAGAATGATGTAAGAGACAGAGGGCCTCATTTCTCATGGCCTCATTCCTGATGAAGGGCTTTTGCCTGAAACATCAATCCTCCTACTCCTCAGATGCTGTCTGACCTGCTGTGTTTTTCCAGTGCCATACCCCCGATTCAAAGACAGAGGGTCTAAGGGGAAACTGAGTCAGGAATTTGTGACAAGTGACTGCAAGGTCAGGGCTACACTTTATGGGCTGGAGCAGAGGTGATCCAAAACGTCTCATCCTGACTGCATTTGGTTGCTCCTACTATCGATTAGAAATGTCACTGTTATAAGAGGTGATTATGAGATATAGGAAGCGGAATAGATAATTTAGTGATCAAGGCTGGTCTGTAATTCATTAAGATCATTAATCTGTTTGTTACCTTCACCCCATTTTCCTTTCTGTTCCCATAACACTTGCCTCGCTTGTAGATTAAAAATCAAACTCGGCCTTTTATGATGCATGCTGGGGAAGAGCATTCCAAAGACTCAGAGCATTCAGTTCCATCCTAAATTGGCAAACCTTTTTAAACCATTTCCAATATAAGTATGACCCTCCTTAAACATGGAAACCAAAACTAGACCATACTTTAGATGCAGTTGTAGGTTTTGGCGTGTCAACCACTGCCAGCTCATGTTTGGAATAGCTTGTTGCCATTGTGAGTCTTTTAAATAAGATGTAGTTATTGCATAATTGAAATTGGATACAAGTTACATCGGTAAGACAAACATGGTAACAAAGACTATTGGGAGTCTCAGGATATATGGATATAGTTCACTTAATACAAGCTGCCAGAGGAAGTGGAGGATGTGGCTACAATTATAACATTTAAAGGGCATTTAGGTAGGTATATGAATAGGAAAGATATAGAAGGACCTAGGCCAAACGCTGGCTATTGGGATGTCTGGTGCCGAAGAGTTGGACTGTAGGGTGTTTCTGTCCTGTATGACACTTAAGATCCAAAATTGTTCTGGCTTAACCCTATTCAGTTGGTATGATATCATACGTCTGGGTGGAGCCTAATGCAGTCACCAATGTTGACCCTTTAGAACCATGACTGGAGAAAATCTTGCCCAAAGTTTGTTCTTGTGGTTAACATTTGACATTCATAATCATAATAGTGGCACAGTGGCTCAGTAGTTAGCACTGCTGCCTCTCAGCACCAGGGACCTGGGTTCGATTCCAGCCTCAGCGATTGTCTGTATGGAGTTTGCACACACTCCCTGTGTCTGTGTGGGTTTCTTCCAGGTCCTCCAGTTTCCTCCCACAATCAAAGATGTTAGGTGGATTGGACCATACGAAATTGCACATCGTGTTCAGGGATGTACGGGTTAGGTGTATTAGTCAGAGGAAATATAGAGTAGGGAAATGGGAGGGTTGGTGTGGACTTGTTGAGCCAAATAGCCTGTTTCTACACTATAGGGCTTCTATGGTTCATTTAATGTTGCATAGAGGATGTGTTTTGAAAGACTGGAAGATGGGATTTTGTGGACAAACTTTACTTTAAAATCACTGTCAAAAGTTTGCTGTAAGTATTAGAATTTTTTTAACAAATCTCCCTCAATCACATGACAGGTGACAACTGTTTGCTTTGCCATAGACCCTGTCTGGGCTTTTTTTGAAATCACAGGTTTGGAGTGATTCTTGTTTATTGATCTGGTTCAGTTGAAGAAAAGCCTGTGAAGAACAAGCTAAATTGACAAAAAGCTTGCTCTGACCAAGCTACAAAGTTGATGCCTCCTATTTCTGAAAAGAAACCCTCCCAAAAAACAGTTCAGGGAGCAACTGTTTGTCCTCTTGAAAGTGATTGAAAGAACATCTCAAGATTGCAAACAATTTTTGGGCAGGAAATACAAAGACTGAAGAGACAACCATGTGACTTGACTAAACCTGTTGGAGCAAGCACTTTGAAACATTCAAACAAAAACCAAGCTGATAATCTGAAGCAAACACACAATGCTGGAGAAACCTAGCAGGTTTGGCAGCATCTGTAGAGAGTGAAACAAAGTTAACATTTCAAGTCCAGTATTGCATCATGAATGAGTTGGACTGAAGAGTCTGTTTCCAAGCTGTACAGCTCTATGACTCTAACTGATACCAAGGACAAAAGAGGAAATCTGTTCTTGTGTCTCTGAATTTGCTACCAGACCTGAGTTTCTCCAGCATTCTTTGTGTTTGATTTGGAACATTCTATGTTTTATCCTTTGGCCTTCAACCCATTGGCCAAATATTTTGTTTTGAGAAAGCTAATCTCTGCAGAGTTTAATTTTCTCTTTTTCTGAAGTTGGAGTTGTGCTTATATTTTGGAGATATTTATAGGATAAATATTAATACTTCTACATTAAAATATTGTTTTGATCATAAGCCTATTGTGTTTATTAAGAAACCTTGTTGATAGATCCTTGTGTTTAAAACTTTTTATGGACTACATTTATTTAGTCATTTTGATAACTAGCAAAAATATTTTCTAATGGAACTAGTGGAATCAAAGTAATAGCACTCTCCTACAGCCTCAGCAGTAACCTAAAAATGGGGTCTTGTCTGAGATACCTGACAAGGACGTGTTTTAATTAAAGAGGGGTGATGATAATTTGAAAAAAGGATAATGCAGAAGAAACCTGGTATATTGCTGTTTGTGTTAAAATGGCTTGTGCCAGTTGCTAAGACTCTTTCAGATATTGAAGATTTATCACTGAATGAGTTACAAAGAATAACCACGGTAAGAATAATTGAGTTGTCTGGGAGATTAAGGTTAGAATTAAAACCAATGGTTAAGTGACATAGTTTAGGTAATGACACAGCATTTGAAGTTGTAAGAAGAGCAAAGCAAACTGGACGGTGAGTTAATTGAGTTAGTGAGAATTCAGTTGCAGAGGAAGCAGAAACAGAAGTAAATGGAAATTTATTAAAAGACATGAAATTGTGAAGTTCAAAAAGAAAGGAAAAATTCTTTTCAGGCAAAAGAAAGGGAGTATCAGCTTAAAAGGCTTGAACTGAAAGAAAAGCCTCTGATGTTGAGGATTATCCTGATCCTGAAACACCTGGGTTAATCCACATTTTAGGACTGAACATGTTAAATTACCCATAGTATCCAGGGATGTGCAGGCTAGATAAATTACCATGTGAAATGCAGGGTTCTGGGGATAAGGGGATGGGGGTGGGGCTGTGGGCATGGCTGGGATGCTCTTCAAAGAGGTGATGTGGACTTGATGGGCCAAATAGTCTCCTTCCACACTAGGGATTCTATGAGCAAAAGGTTGAAATTCTATTTATTACCTTAATTAGTTGCTTCACATGAATGTTAACTTCTTGTGATTCATGCGCAAGAACACTTGACCCTCCCTGCAACACTTGTTTCTCTAGATTCAAATAATAGTCAGTCTTTTGATTCTTTCTCCTAAAGTGCACTATTACAGATTGTTACAGCATTTACCTGATGACAGTGTGGCAAATTGCCCAAGTATGTCCTGTACATAAAAAGGAGAAATCTAAACCAGCCAATTACCACCTCATCAGTCTACTCTTTATCATCAATAAAGTGACGGGAAGGTGTCATAACAGCACTTTCAGGCACCACCCCTCAGGTGATGCCCAGTTTGGGTTCTGCCAGGGCCACTCACCTTCTGACCTCATGACAGACTTAGTTCACACATCGATCAAAGACCTGAATTCCAGAGTGAAAATAGGTATCAAGGGGCAAACTTTCAAGTGGTTGGAATCATACCTGACTGACTGACAGACAGATAGTTGTTGTTATAGAGTCATACAGCATGGAAACAGATCCTTCATCCAGGTTGACCAAGATTCCCAACTAAACTAGTCCGACTTGCCTGCATTTGGCCTAGATCCCTTCTAACCTTCCATATACATATACCTCTTCAAATGTTCTTTATATGTTGTAACTTTATCTCCACCCTCTGTGTGAAAAAGTTGCCCCTCCGGTGCCTGCCTTCCATGATTTTATAAAAGTCAACCTCCTGCACTCCAGTAAAAAAAATGTCCTAACCTAATCAGCCTCTCCTTATAACTCAAACCCTCCATGCCTGGCAACATCTTGTAAATCTTTTCTGACCTCGCTCCAATTTAATAATATCCTTACAGTAGCAGGCTGTTGAAGGTTAGTCATCTAAGCTTCAGGATCTCTCGACAGGAGTTCCTCAGGGTAGTGGCCTAGGCCCTACCATCTTCAGTTTCTTCATAAATGACCTTCCCTCCATCATAGGGGGCAGAAGTGGGAATGTTTGCTGTTGATTGTACAATGTTCAGCACTATTCCTCAGAGACTGAAGCAGTCCATGTTCAAATGCAACAAGATCTGAATAACATCCAGTCTCGGGTTGATAAATTGTAAGTAACATTTGTGCCTTCATATTATATTCCCTCAGCTATAAAAGCCAATATTCCATTCACTTTCTTTATTATCTGCTGTACCTGCATGCTAGTTTTCTGTGACTCATGAATGGGTACATCTAGTTCCCTCTGCACCAGAGCACCCCAGACTCTCTCCCCATTTAGATTAGAGGTTGCCTTCCCATTTTTTTCAACCCAAATGTGGCAGATAGAGTATTAAACTCTATCTGCCACATTTTGCCCACTCTTCTAACCTATCTATATCCATTTGTAAGGTTCTTATTTCCTCATTGCAATTTAGCATCCTGCCTATTTTTGTGTCATCTGCAAATTTAGCTGTAGAGCCTTCTATCTCTGTTAATGTAGATTGTAAATAGCTGGGATCCAAGCACCGAACCCTGTGGCACACCACTAGTTACCTCTTGCCATCCAGAAAAAAAGCCATTTATCCCAACTCTGTCTTCTGTCCATCAGCCAGTCATCAATCCAGGCTGATAAATTACCCCATCCCATCTGATTCAACTTTGTAAATTAACCTGTTGTGCAGCACTTTATTAAACACCTTCCAGAAGTCCAGATAAATTACATCTACAGCGTCCCCATTACCCATTTTGCTTGTTACTTCTTCAAAGACCTATAGCAAATTAGTCAAACATGATTTGCCCTTCATAAAACCATGCTGACTCTGATGGGTAGTGTTTTGACTTTCCGAATGTCCTGATATTGTTTCCTTGATAATTGATTCTAACACTTTCCCAATGAACATTTTGCCTTCCTTCATTTTGAATAAAACCATTTTCTAATCCACTGGAACCTATCCCATGGCCAGGGAATTTTGGAATATTGTAACCAATACTATCTCTGCTGCCACTTTCTTTAATACGCTAGGATGTAGGCCATCAGGCCTGGGGGACTTGCCTGTCCTCAATCCTAATAGTTCACTGAGTACCTTTGTCCTATTAATGTTGATTGTTCTACCTTATCCATTGCCTCTGATTTGCCCATCCCAGCCAGAATGGTACTATTGTCCTCCACAATGAAAACTGAAGCAAAGTATTGATTCAGCATCTCTGCCAGCTCAATGTTCCCTACTATTAACTCTCCAGTTTCATCTTCCAAAGGACCAACATTCACCAACAAGCTGGACATCATCCAGCACAAAGCAGCCCGCTTGATTGGTATTACATCCACAAGTATCCATTCCCTCCAATACCGATGCTCAGTAGCAGTAGTGTGTACTATTAACAAGATGCACTGCAGAAATTTACCAAAGATTCTCAGACACCATCTTCCAAACCCACAACCATTTCCATCTAATTGGGCAGAAATGGAAACACCATCACCTGGAAGATCCCCTCCACGCCACTCACCATCCTACCGTGGAAATATATCGCTGTTCTTTTGCTATGGCTGGGTCAAAATCCCTCCCCACCCAGACCCATTCCCCTACACCTAACTCTACAGGCAATTTAGCTCAGCCAATTCACCTAACCTGCACATCTTTGGACTGTGGGAGGAAACCAGAGCGCCCGGAGGAAACCCACGCAGACACAGGGAGAATGAGCAAACTCCACACAGGCAGTTTCCTGAGGCAGGAATTGAACTGTGAGGCAGAAGTGCTAACCACCGTGCCATCCTTGATGGGCCAAATAGCCTAATTTTGCTTCTATAACTTATGACCTTACAGGCTTCACATGGACCAATGCTGGGACTACAACTGTTTGTAATGTATATGTTAATAACTTGGAGGAAGGAAGCGAATACACTGTAACCAAATTTGCAGTTGATACAAAAATAGATTTAAAGGTAAAAAGCTAAAAAGAAAATTGATTATGAAAGTAAATTGGCAAGAAATGCAGAAAACAAAACAAGTTTCCACACTTTTCTGAGAGGGTAGCAAATATCTGGAATTCTCTGTCTTGGAGAGTCGTGGAGGTTAGATCACAAAAACTATTTGAAGAGCAGGTAGATACATATTTAAAGTAGGAGTTAAGGGCTATGAGGAATGACACAAAACTGGAATTGAAAAGACTAGCTAATGTAAGTGTGGGGCCCTTGGAGGATGCAGCTGGGGAATTAAAAACAGGAAGCAGGGAAATGATAGATAATTTAAACTAATATTTTGCAACATAACTATTCCAACAATATCAGAGAAACAACATGTTAATGGGAGAAAGGTATTTTTTATTCATTTGTGGGATGTGGACATTGCTGGCTGGCCAGTATTTATTGCCTGTCCCTAGTTGCCCATGAGAAGGTGGTGGTGAGCTGCCTTCTTGAACCCCTGCAGTCATCTGCTGTGGGTTGGCATGCTTACCTTCAGTGACTGGTGCACAAAGACACCCAGGTCCCACTGTACATTCCCCACTCTCAAAGTACAGCCATCCAGGTAGTAATCTGCCACCTTGTTTTTGCTTCCAAAGTGAATAGCCTCACATTTATCCAAATTAAACTGCATCTGTCATTGAGTTGCCCACTCACCCAACCTGTCCAGATCATGCCAAAGGATCCCTCCATCCTCCTCACAGCTCACCCTCCCACCCAACTTGGTAACTCTGCAAACTTTAAGATGTTACATTTTGTTCCCTCATCCAAATCACTGATATATATTGTGAATAGCTGGGGTACTAGCACTGATCCCCATGTCACCCCACTAGTTACTGCCTGGCAGTTTGAAAAGGACCCATTAATTCCTACGCTGTTTCCTCTCTGACAACCAGTTTTCTATACATCTCAATACACTTCCCCAATCCTATGTACTTTAATCTTGCACAACAATCTCTTATCCAGGACTACGTCAATTTTTTTTCTGAAAGTCCTAACATACCACATTGACTGGCTCCCTCTTGTCAACTCTACCAGTTACATCTTCATAGAATTCCAACAGATTTGTCAGCCATGATTTCCCCTTCATAAATCCATGCTGACTCTGTCTAATCCTGCCACTGCTTTCTAAATGCTCTGGTATGAAGTCCTTGATAATGGATTTGAGAACTTTCCCCACTACTGATGTTAGGCTTACTGGTCTATAATTCCCCGTTTTCTCTCTACGTCCCTTTTTGAATATTGGAGTGACATTAGATACCCTCCAATCTGTAGGGACTGTTCCAGAGTCTGTAGAGTACCCCCTTATCCTTCTAAACTCCATACAGTATGGACCCAGAGTCCTTAACCACTCCTCATATGACAAGCTCTTCATCCCCAGGATCATTCTTGTTAAACCTCATCTGAACCCTCTCCAATGCTAACAAATCCTTCCTTGGATGCAGACCCCAAAGCTGCTCACAATATTCCAATGCGGTTTGACCAGAGCCTCAGCGGTATGTTTCTGCTCTTGTATTCTAGCCCTCTTGAAGTGATTGTTAATATTACATTTGTCTTCTTGATTGCCAACTGAACCTTCATGTAACCTTGAGGATTCTGAATGAGGACTCCTGCGTCCTTTTCTACTTCAAATTTCCAAAGTATTTTTTTGATTAGAAAATAGTCTATGCCTCTGTTCTTCCTTCCAATTCTTCCTACCTCACACCTTCCCATATTGTATTCAATCTGTCACTTCTTTGCCCACTCTCCTATGCTAAGTTCTTCTGCAGCCTCCCCGGTTCCTCAACACTACCTTCCTTGAGCCTTTCTTTGTGCAATTAAGTTTAGTAACAGTCCCCTCAGTTCCTTCATTCAAATCGTTATTATATAACATGAATAATTGTGGTCCCAACACGGACCCTTGTGGAACTCCACGAGTCAGTGGCTGCCATTCTGAAAAAGACCACTTTATTAATACGTTCTGCCTTCTGCCAGTCAGCCAATCCTCTATCCATGCCCTCTGTCTCTCCATCTATCTTTGTGCCATCTGCAAATTCAGCAACAATGTCTCAACTCAATGGTCACGAGACATAAACATGAAACAGAACTCCTAATCGCTGTTTTCTGACGATGAGCCAATCAATAGTTGAAGCCAAAGTTATGACGTCAATTAGGGTCTCTACAAGCCACTCCCATCATCTCAATCTGACCTTTTCATTCCTACTCACATCCATTCTGATTTGACATTTGGATATTCTGAACGAAGATCCTGACTCACAGATGTCTTTACATCATCCTTTCATGTCAGGCCTACACCTCTTTGCAGAACCCAAGAGAAAATGCTGGAAAATCTCAGCAGGTCTGGCAGCATCTGTAAGGAGAGCAAAGAGCTGACGTTTCGAGTCTAACTGACCTCTTTGCGGATGTCACCTGACTTTGTATATTCTATATTCTGGAAATGTATTTTCTGACCTTGGTCAACTTGTACTCATGCAGCTTTTTTTTTGTGTGAATGATTTTTGTGTTCAGATAATAAGAACTTTTTTCAAAATTATTCTTTGCATTGACGTTATTTGTTCATCTGTTCATGACATTTTTCAAGAAATGTGCACCTGAAGCCACAAGTCTCATTGGACATGCACTGTATTTATCTTCATAACATTTAGAGCATGCCCACAGTCCAAATTGGATAACATCACTCTTGCTTACATTCAACTCCATCTGCCACAGCTTGGTGCATTCACTTAACAGAAAATAGCAAATGAAAATTGATAGACTATTATCTACACAGTCTATAATGCAGAGCTTAAAAATATGTTGCTGGAAAAGGGCAGCAGATCAGGCAGCATCAAAGGAGAAGGAGAATCGACATTTCGGGCATAAGCCCTTCTTCAGGAATGAGGAGGGTGTGCCAAGCAGGCTGAGGTATAAGGTAGGGAGGAGGGACTTGGGGGAGAGGCGTTGGGAATGCGGTAGGTGGAAGGAGGTTAAGGTGAGGGTGATAGGCCGGAGAGGGGGTGGGGCGGAGAGGTCGGGAAGATTGCAGGTCAAGAAGGCGGTGCTGAGTCTGAGGGTTGGGACTGAGAAAAGGTGGGGGGAGGGGAAATGAGGAAGCTGGAGAAATCCGCATTCATCCCCTGTGGCTGGAGGGTTCCTAGGCGGAAGATGAGGTGCTCTTCCTCCAGGCATCGTGTTGCCATGGTCTGGTGATGGAGGAGGCCAAGGACCTGCATGTCCTTGGCGGAGTGGGAGGGGGAATTAAAGTGTTCAGCCACAGGGTGGTTGGGTTGGTTGGTGCGGGTGTCCCAGAGGTGTTCTCTGAAATGTTCCGCAAGTAGGCGGCCTGTCTCCCCAATTTATAGGAGGCCACATCGGGTGCAGCGGATGCAGTAAATGATATGTGTGGAGGTGCAGGCGAATTTCTGATGGATACTGAAGGATCCCTTGGGGCCTTGGAGGGAAGTGAGGAGGGAGGTGTGGGCGCAAGTTTTGCATTTTTTGCAGTTGCAGGGGAAGGTGCCGGGAGTGGAGGTTGGGTTGGTGGGGGGTGTGGACCTGACGAGGGAGTCGTGGAGGGAGTGGTCTTTCCGGAACGCTGATAGGGGAGGGGAGGGAAATATATCCCTGGTGGTGGGGTCCGTTTGGAGGTGGCGGAAATGACGAAGGATGATACGATGTATCTGGAGGTTGGTGGGGTGGTAGGTGAGGACCAGTGGGGTTCTGTCCTGGTGGCGATTGGAGGGGTGGGGTTCAAGGGCGGAGGAGCGGGAAGTGGAATGATGCGGTGGAGAGCATCGTCAACCACGTCTGAGGGGAAATTGCGGTCTTTGAAGAAGGAGGCCATCTGGGTTGTTCGGTATTGGAATTGGTCCTCCTGGGAGCAGATGCGGCAAAGGCAAAGGAATTGGGAATATGGGATGGCAATTTTACAGGGGGCAGGGTGGGAGGACGTGTAATCTAGGTAGCTGTGGGAGTCAGTTGGTTTATAGTATAAGTCCGTGTTGAGTCGGTCGTCCGAGATAGAGATGGAGAGTTCCCCTAGGAAGGGGAGGGAGGAGTCTGAGACGGTCCAGGTAAATTTGAGGTCGGGGTGGAAGGTGTTAATAAAGTGGATGAACTGTTCAACCTCCCCATGGGAGCACGAGGTAGCGTCGATACAGTCATCAATGTAGTGGAGGAAAAGGCGGGGGGTGGTGCCAGTGTAGCTGCGGAAGATGGACTGTTCCACATATCCAACGAAGAGGCAGGCATAGCTGGGGCCCATGCGGGTGCCCATGGCTACTCCTTTGGTTTGGAGGAAGTGGGAGGATTGGAAGGAGAAGTTGTTAAGAGTGAGGACCAGTTCAGTCAGTCGAATGAGGGTGTCAGTGGAAGGGTACTGGTTGGTTTGGCGGGAAAGGAAGAAGCGGAGGGCTTTGAGGCCTTCGTGATGGGGGATGGAGGTGTATAGGGACTGGATGTCCATGGTGAAGATAAGGCGTTGGGGGGCGGGGAAGCGAAAATCATGGAGGTGGAGGGCGTGGGTGGTGTCCCAAACATAGGTGGGGAGTTCTTGGACTAAGGGGGACAGGACAGTCTATAATGCAGCCTAAATTTGTATCATCTGCAAATTTGGATATATTACTTTCTATGCCATAATATAAATCGCTAAAAAATGTGAATAATTGAGGTACTTAAACCAGATGCTTGTGTGACACCACTGGTCACATCCTGCAATCTGAGAACCTAGCCATTATCTCTACTTTCAGTCACGAACAAAAACAGAAATTGCTGGAGAAGCTTAGCAGGTCTGGCAGCATCTGTGGTGAGAAATCAGAGTTAACATTTCAGGTCCAGTGACCCTTCTTCAGCACTGATGGTAGTGAGGAAAATGATTTTTATTGCAGAACATCACATGGGGAGGGGTGTGCAAAGAGTAAATGATAGGTGGAGCTAGCGCCCAAAGAGAGAGAAGAACAAGTTAGACAGACAAAGGAGTGGATAACGGTCAGCCTGGGAGAATGAACGGCTGCTAATGAGGACTGTCTGTGGCTTGTCGAATGAGCAAGAGGATGAAGTGGAACTGGCAAGTAGTGCAACTCTGAGTCAGTGTGAAGCAGTAATATTGGAGAGAGGTTGAGTATGTGCAAATGACAACACATGATACTGAGTGTGGATCTCAGGATGCAGTGAGAACAGCTGTCTGTGGAATGTTGAAAGTCATAGAAATACCTCTCATCCTGAGTGAATTCAAAACAGAAAGGCTGAAACTTGACTTGGAATCCAAGTGGGTTGGGTCTCAACAGGGTGCAGTCCACTGAGACTGTGATGTGGCTGTGGAAACAGGTTTTAGCAAATACATTGTTAAACACCAGGCGTGAGAGTGAAATTAATGATGCTGAACAAGAAAAAAACAGCTGAAATGGAACAAAGTTACTTTCTGTCGCCTGATGCTCAACCAATTTCCTAGCCAGGTCAGGAGTTTGCTCTCAATTCTGTCAGGTTCTACCTACTTAAATGGGACTTTGTCAAATGGCTACCCCACCACCTCTGCCATTTTCCATATCCGTCCTATACCACTATCCTATAACCTCGGTCTTCGCAATTATCCTTCTGGAGACCACCTTTTGCTTTGCTCAATCTGCAGCACACTCTCCGTGGTCAATATCTCACACCAGAGTGCTCCACCACTCAAACTGATTACCATCGATCCACCTCAACTGCACCTCCCTTCCAGAATTCCCTGAGCTACCAAAACTCCATCCACTGACACTTAAGTATCCTCAACAGTAGAACACACACCACTCTCTGGAGAATATCATTCTAAAGATTAACAACACAATAACTGTCGAAAGTTCACCTCATCTCAGTCTGAAATTATAGGAAATACAGTCTGAAAATCCAAGTCATTGGCACCTATTGCTTCTGCTTTATCCACCCGACTGTTAATGAACACAACATTCTCCTGCATTTAGTCCAACATGAGTTCCCTTTCCTCAAAGCATCTTGACAGTGTCTTAAAACGGTACGATTATCTTAGTGCACGGTTAAGATTTCCAAAGTAATATCCTTACTCACTAATATCCTTCTGTCATCCTTAAATGTCAGGGGCTACTCCTCTTTCCAAATTCCACCTTACTATTGTTAATAGTCTGCACTCTGCAAATGTTATTTCTCTACCTTGGTCAACTTGTACCTAAGGCACGGTGATGTCAATTAGATCGAACCATTCATCTCCATTTGTGCCATTAATACGGCGAACTTGTTGTGAGGGCTTCGGCTGTTCAGAGAATAAGCCTTGATTTTTGTACCTGGCAAATACTCTTTGCACTTATCTTATTATTTGCTGCTGATGTATAATAATCATCATTACAAGGATTGAACTTGCTGTGTTTGCTGACCCATTCTTCCTGCCTGAACCATATCGATACACCGTTGTATGAACTCGACTGGTGAGTGCAGATATTGTAAAACTCCCTTCACCTGACAAGCCTTCACCACAACGTTGTAGCTTTCAGGCCCTATCCACACCACTAGTTAGACGATTGTTAGAAAACAGGGGAACGCTGATATCGATCAGGGAAGCGTGATCATCGAAAGTGAGGCATCACTTGACAAGAACCACGGTTTGTGCTCTTCAATAAAAAAACTTGCTGCTTTGGTGTTCCTGGTGCGTTTGCTCCAATCTCAAGCAGTAATGATGTGTTTGTGTATTGGGGGAAGAAGTTGAACAATGAAATTCGGCAAGAAAAAGTGAGACAGAGAGACGAAGCGAGTCGTTAAAGGGACGTTGCTTGATGAATGGGAGTGTGAGAGTGCGAAACTGGGAGCAGCCTCTGGTGGCTGCAAAAGCCTACTGCACCTGGTATTCCCAGGCGGTCTCCCATCCAAGTACTAACCAGGCCTGAGTCTGCTTAGCTTCCGAGATCAGACGAGATCGGGCGTTTTCAGACTAGTATGGCCGTAGGCATGCACCGCTCCAATTTCTGCTTCCTTAAAGGCGCACACTGCTGCATTTACAACAACTTTTTGCCATTCAATCACACTGCACCAAAGCATTTCTTTTTCCTTTGCCTTTCTATTCTCCCATCTCCATCTTTAGCTCCTCTACTTCACCCCCCCCCCCCACACACACACACACACAGACGTTTATTACACAACAGGATCAACTCTTTCACACTCACTCCACTGCATTTCATGCCCATACAAGCTGCTTTACAAATAAACTCCTTTCCAAATTAGAACCACAGCAACATACACACACCACAACGCTGTTTAGCCCCTACAACCTCTGCCTCCATTCAATCACATCACGGCTCAGCTCTCGCCCAACTTCATATGCAAGCCTCTGGCCCTTGCTACCTTGGCTTCACAAACATTTATCTCCCTCACATTTCAATTTAACAACTCATCCAGCATCCACTGCGCTTTGTCACAAAACGCTTACTAAAATCTACCATCCTATGTGTGCACGACGGCTTCCTCACATCTCTACGCAACCCTCCGGCCCTAAGTCTCACGCTATGTCCCTTCATTCTACAATCCCCAACCAGTAGAAATCGTTTATCGTTATCTCCCTTCTCTTTTCCTATTGATGTCTTCAAGACTTTCATCATACCACCCATTCACATTCTCAATTCTACAGACCACAGGCCTAAATGACATGATCTCTCCTTCCATCTTAACCATGCAAGTCCAGGTATCATTCTGGTAAATCAATATTTCACTCCTTTCAGAAGGTGTGCTGCCCAGATCCGCTCACAGTTCTCCAAGTAGGGTCTATCTAACCAGGGTTTTGTAGAACTGCAGCATAACTTCGGCATCCTTCTACTCCAGTCCTCTACTTAGAAAGGACAGCAATCTGTTCGCTTTCTGGATTATTTTCTGTACGTGACATTTTAAAGATGTATGCTCAAAGTTTGTGAGAAGATTTGTAGCTCGGGTGCTCGTTGTTGTGGTTCTGTTCGCCGAGCTGGGAATTTGTGTTGCAGACGTTTCGTCCCCTGTCTAGGTGACATCCTCAGTGCTTGGGAGTCTCCTGTGAAGCGCTTCTGTGATCTTTCCTCCGGCATTTATAGTGATTTGTATCTGCCGCTTCCGGTTGTCAGTTCCAGCTGTCCGCTGCAGTGGTCGGTATATTGGGTCCAGGTCGATGTGCTTATTGATTGAATCTGAGGATAAGTGCCATGCCTCTAGGAATTCCCTGGCTGTTCTCTGCTTGGCTTGTCCTATAATAGTAGTGTTGTCCCAGTCGAACTCATGTTGCTTGTCATCTGAATGTGTGGCTACTAAGGTCGTGTCATTTCGTGGCTAGTTGGTGTTCATGGATGCGGATCATTTGCTGTCTTCCTGTTTGTCTATTGTAGTGTTTTGTGCAGTCCTCACATGGGATTTTGTACCCTACATTGGTTTTGCTCATGCTGGGTATTGGATCCTTTGTCCTGGTGAGTTGTTGTCTGAGAGTGGCTGTTGGTTGTGTGCTGTTAGGAGTCCTAGTGGTCGCAGTGGTCTGGCTGTCAGTTCGGAAATGCTCTTGATGTATGGTAGTGTGGCTAGTCCTTTGGGTTGCGGCATGTCCTCGTTCCGTTGTCTGCACCTGCAAAGTTGTGTGCACTTGAAACCCCAAGTCTCCTTGGACGTGCACTTCATACCATCCAGAAAAATACCTTGATCTGTCCCTTCTTGATCCAAAAATGGATAGCCTCACTATTGCTTTCATTCAAATGCTTTTGCCATAGTTTTGCCCATTGACTTAATCTATCAATATCCCCTTGCAATTTTATGCTGTCATCCATACAGTCTACAATGCAGCCTAACTTTGTGTCATCCACAAATGATGATATATGACTTTCTGTGCCATTATCCATTTCCTTAACAAATGACATCAATAATTGAGGCCTTAACACAAGTCCTTGTGAGACACAACTGGTTACGTCCTGCCAATTGACTACCTACCCATTATCTCTACTTTCTGTCGCCTGCCACTCAAACAATTTCCTAGCCGTGTCAGGAATTTGCCCTCAAGTCTGTTGGCTTCTACCTACGTAAGTGGACTTTGTCAAATGCCTTCTGGAAGTCCATGTGAACAACATCTATGGACATTATTCCCTGACAACTACCTTAGTCCCCTCTTCAAAACCTCTGCACCTACCTGTCATGTGGCTCTCCCTGATTAACTCAACAATTTTTGAGGTGCTCACTTATCCCAGCCTTGATTATAGACTCCCACAAATTCCCTGTCATAGGTGCTAAGCTCCATGCTCTGCAATTCCCGAGTTTTCCGGGTTCTCCACTCTGAAAAAGCGCGACTGACAAGTGCAAGAATCCAATCCGGAGCGACGACTCCTGTATCCCGGGAATTCTGAACGATAACAGTTCGGGTTTCTCTGACCCGCTTGTCTACTTGTTTCAACACCCGCCGATGGAATCCGCCAAATCCCAGGCATTTGTCACCCTTTGATTCCAGTCATTTCCTGATTATCGATGTTTTACTCACCTTCGTTTTGTTCGGTTGCTTTTCCCGATCCACTTTTCATGTCATCGGGACTTCTGGCAAGCTATCTTCCTTTTCTACTGAAAATACCGAGGTAAAGGTAATGATGCAACATCTCTGCCATTTCCCCGTAGTCACTAACAGTGCCCCACCTTCTCTTGACCACCCGCTTTCCCTTGAGGCCAGCGTAACATTTCTTCTTCATTTTGATGTCCCTGGAAAGATTCCATTCAAAATTCCTTTTGGTAGCTCTTTTACACTGCTTTGTGTCTTTCCTGCTCTCTGTATCTTTCCCAGTCAGCAGGATCTGTGCTGATATTTTTGTCCATGACTGTTTTCTTCTGTGAAGCGGAGCTTTCTCTCTCAGGGACATCGACTGGTTTTCTGTTGTCTTCAATGTTTCTTTAAACATTCTCCAGTCTTCTTCAGTTCTTTTAGCCATCAGCAGATTTTCCCACCTTGTTGTGGACGGTCTCTGTCTCATCTCGGTCAAGGCGGCTTTACCGAACTCTCCAACTCCAGCAGCAGATACATGCTTTGTGCTTCCAAACACTGCCTTGAACTTGATCGCGCTATCATCGCCATATGATAAGTGGCCACGCACGACCAGCTCACTCATTAAATCCAACTCATTACTAAATCCAATACTGCTTGTCTACATGAGGTATGCAGGAAATAATGCAGTAAGAAACAGTACCGGCAATACACCAGACATGCACTACCTTTCTGACAAATGCTTGACTACCTCTCTAAATCTCTGTTCACGTTAAAATCCCTCATTGGTAGTACTCTGGCTTTGTTACATATTGCCTAGTTTTCTGCATTTTTACCATCCAGGACTTCAGAGCTGCTACATAACACCTATTACAATTTTAGGACTTCGACTATTCCTCAGTTCCACCCACACGGTCTCCACTGAATGCGTTCCCTTCATTATGTCCTCCCTCATCATTGAAAGAATTTTGGTTCTAATCACGGAGGCTACTCCAATTGGGCGTTTGCTCCAATCTCAAGCAGTAATGATGGGTTTGTGTATTGGGGGAAGAAGTTGAACAATGAAATTCGGCAAGAAAAAGTGAGACAGAGAGACAGAGAGACGAAGCGAGTAGTTAAAAGGACGTTGCTTGATGAATGGGAGTGTGAGAGTGCGAAGCTGTGAGCAGCCTCTGGTGGCTGCAAAAGCCTACTGCACCTGGTATTCCCAGGCGGTCTCCCATCCAAGTACTAACCAGGCCTGAGACCGCTTAGCTTCCGAGATCAGACGAGATCGGGCGTTTTCAGACTAGTATGGCCGTAGGCACACACCCCTTCAATTTCTGCTTCCTTAAAGGCGCACACTGCTGCATTTACAACAACTTTTTGCTGTTCAATCACACTGCACCAAAGCATTTCTTTTTCCTTTGCCTTTCTATTCTCCCATCTCCATCTTTAGCTCCTCTACTTCACCCCCCCCCCACACACACACACACACACAGACGTTTATTACACAACAGGATCAACTCTTTCACACTCACTCCACTCCATTTCATGCCCATACAAGCTGCTGCACAAATAAACTCCTTTCCAAATTAGAACCACAGCAACATACACACACCACAACGCTGTTTAGCCCCTACAACCTCTGCCTCCATTCAATCACATCACGGCTCAGCTCTCGCCCAACTTCATATGCAAGCCTCTGGCCCTTGCTACCTTGGCTTCACAAACATTTATCTCCCTCACATTTCAATTTAACAACTCATCCAGCATCCACTGCGCTTTGTCACAAAACGCTTACTAAAATCTATCATCCTATGACGGCTTCCTCACATCTCTACGCAACCCTCCGGCCCTAAGTCTCACGCTATGTCCCTTCATTCTACAATCCCCAACCAGTAGAAATCGTTTATCGTTATGATTAGATTAGATTAGATTAGATTACCGTTATCTCCCTTCTCTTTTCCTATTCATGTCTTCAAGACTTTCATCATACCACCCATTCACATTCTCAATTCTACAGACCACAGGCCTAAATAACATGATCTCTCCTTCCATCTTAACCATGCAAGTCCAGGTATCATTCACGTAAATCAATTTTCTACTCCTTTCAGAAGGTGTGCTGCCCTGATCCGCTCACAGTTCTCCAAGTGGGGTCTATCTAACCAGGGTTTTGTAGTACTGCGGCATAACTGTGGGCGGCACGGTGGTACAGCAGTTAGCATTGTTGTCTCGCAGCGCCAGAGACCCGGGTTCAATTCCCGACTCAGGCGACTGACTGTGTGTAGTTTGCACGTTTTCCCCGTGTCTGCGTGGATTTCCTCCGGGTGCTCCAGTTTCCTCCCACAGTCCAAAGATGTGCAGGTTAGGTGAATTGGCCATACTAAATTGCCCGTAGTGTTAGATAAGGGGTAAATGTAGGGGTATGGGTGGGTTTCGCTTCGGCGGGTCAGTGTGGACTTGTTGGGCCGAAGGGCCTGTTTCCACACTGTAATCTAATCTAATCTAAAAAAAAACTTCGGCATCCTTCTACTCCAGTCCTCTACTTAGAAAGGACAGCAATCTGTTCGCTTTCTGGATTATTTTCTGTACGTGACATTTTAAAGATGTATGCTCAAAGTTTGTGAGAAGATTTGTAGCTCGGGTGCTCGTTGTTGTGGTTCTGTTTGCCGAGCTGGGAATTTGTGTTGCAGACGTTTCGTCCCCTGTCTAGGTGACATCCTCAGTGCTTGGGAGTCTCCTGTGAAGCGCTTCTGTGATCTTTCCTCCGGCATTTATAGTGATTTGTATCTGCCGCTTCCAGTTGTCAGTTCCAGCTGTCTGCTGCAGTGGTCGGTATATTGGGTCCAGGTCGATGTGCTTATTGATTGAATCTGAGGATGAATGCCATGCCTCTTGGAATTCCCTGGCTGTTCTCTGCTTGGCTTGTCCTATAATAGTAGTGTTGTCCCAGTCGAACTCATGTTGCTTGTCATCTGAATGTGTGGCTACTAAGGTCGTGTTGTTTCGTGGCTAGTTGGTGTTCATGGATGCGGATCATTTGCTGTCTTCCTGTTTGTCTATTGTAGTGTTTTGTGCAGTCCTCACATGGGATTTTGTACCCGACATTGGTTTTGCTCATGCTGGGTATTGGATCCTTTGTCCTGGTGAGTTGTTGTCTGAGAGTGGCTGTTGGTTGTGTGCTGTTAGGAGTCCTAGTGGTCGCAGTGGTCTGGCTGTCAGTTCGGAAATGCTCTTGATGTATGGTAGTGTGGCTAGTCCTTTGGGTTGCGGCATGTCCTCGTTCCGTTGTCTGCACCTGCAAAGTTGTGTGCACTTGAAACCCCAAGTCTCCTTGGACGTGCACTTCATACCATCCAGAAAAATACCTTGATCTGTCCCTTCTTGATCCAAAAATGGATAGCCTCACTATTGCTTTCATTCAAATGCTTTTGCCATAGTTTTGCCCATTGACTTAATCTATCAATATCCCCTTGCAATTTTATGCTGTCATCCATACAGTCTACAATGCAGCCTAACTTTGTGTCATCCACAAATTATGATATATGACTTTCTGTGCCATTATCCATTTCCTTAACAAATAACATCAATAATTGAGGCCCTAACACAAGACCTTGTGAGACACAACTGGTTACATCCTGCCAATTGACTACCTACCCATTATCTCTACTTTCTGTCGCCTGCCACTCAAACAATTTCCTAACCGTGTCAGGAATTTGCCCTCAAGTCTGTTGGCTTCTACCTACGTAAGTGGACTTTGTCAAATGCCTTCTGGAAGTCCATGTGAACAACATCTATGGACATTATTCCCTGACAACTACCTTAGTCCCCTCTTCAAAACCTCTGCACCTACCTGTCATGTGGCTCTCCCTGATTAACTCAACAATTTTTGAGGTGCTCACTTATCCCAGCCTTGATTATAGACTCCAACAAATTTCCTGCCATAGGTGCTAAGCTCCATGCTCTGCAATTCCCGAGTTTTCCGGGTTCTCCACTCTGAAAAAGCGCGACTGACAAGTGCAAGAATCCAATCCGGAGCGACGACTCCTGTATCCCGGGAATTCTGAACGATTACAGTTCGGGTTTCTCTGACCCGCTTGTCTACTTGTTTTAACACCCGCCGATGGAATCCGCCAAATCCCAGGCATTTGTCACCCTTTGATTCCAGTCATTTCCTGATTATCGATGTTTTACTCACGTTCATTTTATTCGGTTGCTTTTCCCGATCCACTTTTCATTTCATCGGGACTTCTGGCAAGCTATCCTCCTTTTCTACTGAAAATACCGAGGTAAAGGTAATGATGCAACATCTCTGCCATTTCCCCGTAGTCACTAACAGTGCCCCACCTTCTCTTGACCACCCGCTTTCCCTTGAGGCCAGCGTAACATTTCTTCTTCATTTTGATGTCCCTGGAAAGATTCCGTTCAGAATTCCTTTTGGTAGCCCTTTTACACTGCTTTGTGTCTTTCCTGCTCTCTGTATCTTTCCCAGTCAGCAGGATCTGTGCTGATATTTTTGTCCATGACTGTTTTCTTCTGTGAAGCGGAGCTTTCTCTCTCAGGAGTATCGACTGGTTTTGTGTTGTCTTCAATGTTTCTTTAAACATCCTCCAGTCTTCAGTTCTTTTAGCCATCAGCAGATTTTCCCACCTTGTTGTGGACGGTCTCTGTCTCATCTCGGTCAAGGCGGCTTTACCGAACTACAATAAACAATGAAGACTGGATACTAGACAATAACAAAAAGGCAAAAATGTTCTGTGTCAGAGTACATTTAGCAATCAGAACAATGTAAACAAATCGACAACTCACATCGAATTAAATAAATATGATCTGATAGCCATTACAGAGACATGGTCTCAGGTTGACCAAGATGGGATCCTAAATGTTTAGGGGTATATGATATTCAAGAAGAATTGGATGCTTTGGAAAAATGGAGGCAACGTTAATCAAGAATGGCATTTGTACAATAGTTAGAGATGATGTTTGTTTAGGAAGTCAGAATGTAGAGTATGGTTTGGGTAGAGATGAGTAATGACAGGGGAATGATAGGAGTAATCTACAGGTTCTTAACAGAAACCACCATGTTGAATAAAGTATACAAGAAGAAATCGTAGGTGCTTTCACTGAAGGGACAATAATTACAAATACATTTATCCTACACATAAACTGGAAAAATTGAATTGGCAACAGTAGCTTAGATGAAGGATTCATAGAATGCTTTTGAGATAGTTTCTTAGGGCAACATATTTTGGAATTGACCAGACAACAGGTTATACTGGTATTCTGTAATCTGACAGGATCTTCTAATCTGACTGGATCTAAAATCAGTATTTTAAACATAAATAAGGGCATCTATGTGGGAATGAAAGCTAAACTCACTGATGTGAATTGGCCTACGACCAGGGAGAAGGCAATTCTGGATCTGGTATTGTGCAACGAACCAGAATTGGTGAGGGACCTCGAAGTGAAGGAGCCATTGGGAAGTAGTGACCATAACACAATAAGCTTCAATCTGCAATTTGAGAGGGAGAGGGTACAATCGGAAGTGACAATATTTCTGTAGAATAAAGGGAACTATGGAGCTATGAGGGAGGAGCTGGCCAAAGTTCAATGGTGCAATACCTTAGCAGGGATGACAGTGGAGGAACAATGGTGGATATTTCTGTGTATAATGCAGAAGTTGCAGGATCAGTTCATTCCAAAAAGGAAGAAAGATCCTAGGAGGAGGCATGGGTAGCCGTGGCTGACGAGGGAAGTTAAGAATCATATAAAGTTAAAAGAGAAAAAGTATAACATAGCAAAGATAAGTGGGAAAACGGAGGACTGGGAAGCTTTTAAAGAACAACAGAGGATTACTAAGAAGGAAATACGCAGAGAAAAAATGAGGTACGAAGGTAAACTGGCCAATAATATAAAGGAGGATAGTAAAAGTTTTTTTTAGGTATGTGAAAGGCAAAAAAATGGTTAAGACTAAAATTGGGCCCTTGAAGACAGAAACAGGGGAATATATTATGGGGAACAAAAAAATGGCAGAAGAATTGAATTGGTACTTCAGATCTGTGTTCACTGGGGAAGACACAAGCAATCTCCTTGAGGTAACAGTGGCTGAAGGACCTGAACTTAAGGGAATTTATATTTGCCAGGAATTGGTGTTGAAGAGACTGTTAGGTCTGAAGGTTGATAAGTCCCTGGGGCCTGATGGTCTACATCCCAGGGTACTGAAGGAGGTGGCTCGGGAAATCGTGGATGCGTTGGTGATCATTTTCCAGAGTTTGATAGATTCAGGATCAGTTCCTGCGGATTGGAGGGTGGCTAATGTTGTACCACTTTTTAAGAAAGGTGGGAGAGAGAAAACAGGAAATTATAGACCAGTTAGTCTGACCTCAGTGGTGGGAAAGATGCTGGAGTCTATTATAAAGGATGAAATTACGACACATCTGGATAGTAGTAACAGGATAGGTCAGAGTCAGCATGGATTTATGAAGGGGAAATCATGCTTGACTAATCTGGAATTTTTTTGAGGATGTAACTCTGAAGATGGACGAGGGAGATCCAGTAGATGTAGTGCACCTGAACTTTCAGAAAGCTTTTGATAAATTCCCACATAGGAGGTTAGTGAGCAAAATTAGGGTGCATGGTATTGGGGGCAAAGTACTAACTTGGATTGAAAGTTGGTTGGCTGATAGGAAACAAAGAGTAGTGATAAACGGCTCCATTTTGAAATGGCAGACAGTGACCAGTGGGGTACCGCAAGGATCAGTACTGGGACTGCAGCTTTTTACAATATATATTAATGATATAGAAGATGGTATTAGCAATAACATTAGCAAATTTGCTGATGATACTAAGCTGGGTGGCAGGGTGAAATATGATGAGGATGTTAGGAGATTACAGGGTGACCTGGACAAGTTAGGTGAGTGGTCAGATGCATGGCAGATGCAGTTTAATGTGGATAAATGTATGGTTATCCACTTTGGTGGCAAGAACAGGAAGGCAGATTACTACCTCAATGGAATCAATTTAGGTAAAGGGACAGTACAGAGAGATGTGGATGTTCTTGTACACCAGTCAATGAAGGTAAGCATGCAGGTACAGTAGGTAGTGAAGAAGGCTAATAGCATGCTGGCCTTCATAACAAGAGGGATTGAGTATAGAAGCAAAGAGGTTCTTCTGCAGCTGTACAGGGCCCTGGTGAGACCACACCTGGAGTACTGTGTGCAATTCTGGTCTCCAAATTTGAGGAAAGAAATTCTGGCTATTGAGGGAGTGCAGCATAGGTTCACGAGGTCAATTCCTGGAATGGTGGGATTACCTTACACTGAAGGACTTGAGCGACTGGGCTTGTATACCCTTGAGTTTAGAAGACTGAGAGGGGATCTGATTGAGACATATAAGATTATTAAAGGATTGGACACTCTGGAGGCAGGAAACATGTTTCCGCTGATGGGTGAGTGCCGAACCAGAGGACACAGCTTAAAAATACGGGGTAGACTATTTAGGACAGAGATGAGGAGAAACTTCTTCACCCAGAGAGTGGTGGCTGTGTGGAATGCTCTTCCCCAGAGGGCAGTCGAGGCTCAGTCTCTGGATTCATTTAAGAAAGAGTTGGATAGAGCTCTCAAGGATTGTGGAATCAAGGGTTATGGAGATAAGGCAGGAACAGGATACTGATTAAGGATGATCAGCCATGATTATATTGAATGGTGGTGCAGGCTCGAAGGGCAGAATGGCCTACTCCTGCACCTATTGTCTATCCAAATTCCAATGGATAAAGCCCTATCTTGTATCTTCTGCTACCCTTTTGTTGTTGTAAGTGATAATTTCCTTGTACTCCCCCTTGTCCCAATCCTGTTGTATCTCCCTTTGCAATAGATCAGCCATACCTCTTCCTCCCCTCCACCTGAAATCCACTGACATCGCTGAAACTCACCTGTAATCAATGTGCTGTCTGGCTTCACAAATCTTAATTGCCAAATCAACTAAAGAATTGATAGGCTATATCTAATCCAAACATGCAAACTACATAAAGGTCCTGAGAAGTCAGGTTGAGAACCATTGTTAGAAATAGAGCCCAGCACTCCTTTAGCCACAAATTATTTTCTTAACAGATCCATGTAAACATAATGAAATATACACAGGGACTCATAGGTAGCTTCACAAAAGGGGAATCATGCCTGTTTTGAGCAGGTAATAAACAGGACAGATAAAGGGAAACCAGTAGATGCAAAATATTTGAATTCCAAAAGATGTTCAATAAGGTATTTATATGAAGCTTTTTAATGTAACAGACCATTGTGATAGTGGTACTTTTATTAGAGAATTGACTAATTAATCGAAGATAGAGAGTCGGGATGGGGGGCATTTTCAGGATGGAAACCTGTAACTTGTGGAATGCCATAGGGATAAGTGCTAGAGCCATGATTATTTACAATCTTTATTAATGACTTAGTTGATAGAAATGAACCATGTGGACAAGTCAATAGGCAAAAACTTGGGAGATGGAATATAATGTGGGAAAATGTGAGGTTCGCATTTTGGCAGGAAAAGAAGTGTTGAATAATATTTACATAGAAACTTGGAAGATAGTAGCAGAGGTGGGCCATTTGACCCATTGAGCCTGCTGTTACGTTCGATATGGTCATGGCTGATCATCGAGCTCAACATCTGAATCCATCCCTCTCCCCAAAACCTTTGATCCCTTTAATCACAGGAGCTATATCTACTTACTTTTTGAAAACACATCATGTTTTAGCCTCAACTACCTTCTATGGTAGTGAATTCTCTAGGCTCACTCATCTCTAAGTGAAGAAATTTCCTCATCTCGGAAGTTAAAGGAAAAGACTGCAGAAAGCTGCAGCAAAGGGATTTAGGAGTAAGTCAGTGTGCATGTATCACAAAAAGCTAGCAATCAATTTCAACAAGTGATAGGCAAAGGGAATGGAGTATGAAACTAGGGAGGTCTTGCTGAAACTATTCAAAGCACTATAAAAACCACACCTAGAATACTGAACTGTTTTCACGCCAAACCTAAGGAAAGATTGACTGATATTGGAGGCAATACAGAAAAGTTTCACTAGGTTAATCCTGCCTTTGGAGGGATTTTCTTATGAAGAGAGGTTGAATAGGTTTGGCTTGTAGTTTAGAAGAATGAGAGGAGATCTTACTGAAACATACGAGTTATGCAAAATGGAAATAGACCCTTCAGCCCAACCAGTCCATGTCAACCACACTGCCAAATGTCGCCACATTACCAAAAGGATGTGGATGCTTTGGAAGGGTGCAGAGGAGATTCAACAGTATGTTGCCTGGTATGGAGGGCACTAACTATGAAAACAGGTTGAGTAGATTATGATTACTTTCAATTGAAAGACAGAGGTGGGTGGGACCTGACTGAGGTCTACAAAATTATGAGAGGTATAGATAGGGTAGACAATAAGAAGCATTTTACCAGAGTGGGAGTCCCAATTACTAGGGGTCAGGAGTTCAAGGTGAGAGGGGAAAGGTTTAAGGGAGATATGCGTGGAAATTTCTTTATGCAGAGGGTGGTGGGTGCCTGGAACACTTTGCCAGCAGAGATGGTAGAGGCGGGCACGATAGCATCACTTAAGATTATCTAGACAGATACATGAATGGGCAGGGAGCAGAGAGATACAGATCCTTAGAAAATAGGCGACAGGTTTACATAGAAGATTTGGATTGGTGCAGGCTTGTTCCTGTTCCTGTGCTGTAATTTTCTTTGTTCTAACCATAATCCCAAACTAAACTATTCCCACCTGCCTGCATATGGCCCATACCTTTCCAAACATTTCTTATTCATGTACTCCTCCAAATGTCTTTTAAACATTGTAACTGTGCCCAGATCCACCACTTCCACACATGAACCACTCTGTGTAAACAAAGTTTCCCCTCGTGTCTTTTTTAGGTCTTTCTCCTCTCAACTTAAAAATATGGCCCCAATCTTTCCACCAAGATGAAAAAGACACTTGCCATTCACCTTATCCATACCTCTCATGATTTTATAAACCTCAAAAACATCACCCCTCAACCTTCTACACTCCAGTGAAAAAGGTCTCCAGTCTCTCCTTATAACTCAAACCCTCCATTCCCGGCAGCATTCTGGTAAGTCTTTTCTGAACCTTCTCCAGTTTAATAATATCCTTCTTATAAGAGGGCAACCAGAACTCCAGAACAGGCCTCACCAACGACCTTTACAACCTCAACACGCCGTCCCAACTCATATACTCAAATGTCTGAGCAATGAAGGCAAGTACGCTAAACACCTTCTTAACCACCCTGTCTACATCTGATGCAAACTTCAAAGAATTATGATCCTGTATCCCAGATCTCTCTATTCCAAGATGCTACTTTTAATTATATAAGTCCTGACCTTATTTGTTCTACCAAAATGCAAGACCTCACATTTATCCAAATTAAACTCCATCTGCCACTCTTAAGCTGATTGACCCGACTGATAAAGATCTCTTTGTAATCTTAGATAACCTTCTTCACTGTCCACTAATTTCGGTGTCATCCACGTACAATTCGTTGCAAAGGTCCATGCCTTCTATACTCTCATCTAAATTATTTGCACAAATGACAATCAAAAGTAGTCCCAGCACTGATCCTTGGGAACACCGCTGGTAACAGGCCTCCATTCTGAAAAACAACCCTCCAACAACATTCTCTGTCTCCTGCTGTTAAGCCAATCTTGTACCCAATTGGTAAGCTCACCCTGAATCCCACATGATCTAATTTTACTAATTAGTCCATGTGGAACCTTGTCAAAGCCTTTATTGACGTCTAACTAACAATGTCTACCACTCTGTCCTCATCAATCTTCCTTGTTACTTTTTCAATTAAACCCAGTCAATTTGTAAGACACTAATTCCTCACACAAAACCATGCTGACTATCCCTATTTATTCTTTGCCTCTCAAAATGCATATAAATCCTATTTTTCAGAAACACCTAGGATTCTATGCAAGGTTGCCCACCTCTCTGGGCAACTTAATCTGTATCTGTGTGTGGAGTATGTAGCTCTTTGGTTTTGCCTCTCCACTTGTGTGTTGCTTTACGTATGTTTGTATCTCTAGGTGTCTTTAGGTATGTGTGTTTCATGGTATCTGTTGATGTGTGTGTGAGACTGTCTCTTTGAGCATCTCTTTGTATGAATGTGTCTATCTCTGGGCGTGTGTACACCTGGGTCAGACTGAGAGTCTCTAGATGACTTTGTGAGTGTGTGTACCTCTGGGTGTGTATGTCTCCGGCTGGATTTCTCTCTTGGTGGGTGTTTGTGTTTCCAGATGAGTGTTTCTCTGTTGAGGGGTGTATGTCTCTTGGTGACTGTGTGTCTCTCTGGAGGTTGGGGGTGTTTCTCTAGGGGGTATTCTGTCTCCAGCTGAGTGTCTTTCTCTGTGTGTGTGTGTGTGTGTGTGTGTGTGTTTGTGTCTCTCTGGGTCTGATAATGTGTCTCCAGGTGAGGGTGTCTCTGGGTATGAGGGTGTGTCTCTAGCTAAGTGTACCTTTGGGTATGTGAGTGTACCGCTTGGCGTGGGGTGCGTGAGTATGTCTCCAGGTGTGTGTCCCTCTGTGGGTGGGGGTATGCGTGATTTGGATGAGTGTACCTCAGGGATGGGGGAATTGTCTCTGGATGAGTGTGCCTCTTGGGGTGGGGGTATGAGTGTGATCTGGATGAATGTGCCTCTGGAGGTGAAGTATCTTTGGGGATGGGGTTATGTGAATCTACTTCTTGCAGTGGTGGTGTGTGCATGACCCTCTGGGGGTGGGGCTGTTTGCATTTATCTCTGAGGATTGGTATATGAGTGTAGCTCTACGGTTTGGGGTGGGATGTGTGAATGTGCCTCTGGGGATTGTTTGGTTGTGCGAGTGTGCCTCAGGAGATGGGAGTGTGCATGTACCTCTGGGGATGAGTATGGCATGTGTGAGTGTTCGTCAAGGGATAGGGGTGTGTGTATATATCTCTGGGGGGGGAAGGGAATGTAGGTGTGTACCTCTGTGGGGGGATGGTGAGGTATGAGTGTACCTCTGGGGGTGGGAAGGTGGTGGCTATGATCCGGGTGAGTGGTACCTCTAAGGGTGGGTAGGTGGCTATGACCCAGGTGAGTGTACCTCTGGGGGTGAGGGGAGTGACTATGATCTGGGTGAGTGTAACCTCTGGGTGTGAGGGGCGTGACTATGACCTGGGTGAGTGTACCTCTGGGTGTGAGGGGGGGTGACTATGATCTGGGAGAGCGTACCTCTAGGGGGTGGGGGGTGGCTATGATCCGGGTGAGTGTACCTCTGGGGGTGACTATGAGCCGGGTGAGTGTACCTCTGGGGGTGACTATGATCTGGGTGAGTGTACCTCTGGGGGTGAGGGGGGAGGGTGACTATTATCCAGGTGAGTGTACCTTTTGGGGGTGATGGTGGTGACCATGATCCGGGTGAGTGTACCTCTGGGGGTGAGGGGGGTGACTGTGTTCTGGGTGAGTGTACCTCTGGGGGTGACTATGATCCAGGTGAGTGTACCTCTGGGGATGAGGGGTGACTATGATCCGGGTGAGTGTGCCTCTGGGGGTGAGAGGGGTGACTATGGTACGGGTGAGTGTACCTCTGGGGTGACTATGATCCGGGTGAGTGGACATCTGGGGGTAAGGGGTGACTATGGTACGGGTGAGTGTACCTCTGGGGTGACTATGATCCGGGTGAGTGTACCTCTGGGGGTGACTATGATCTGGGTCAGTGTACCTCTGGGGGTGAGGAGGGTGACTATGATCTGGGAGAGCGTACCTCTAGGGGGTGGGGGGTGGCTATGATCCGGGTGAGTGTACCTCCGGGGGTGACTATGATCCGGGGGAGTGTACCTCTGGGGGTGACTATGAGCCGGGTGAGTGTACCTCTGGGGGTGACTATGATCTGGGTGAGTGTACCTCTGGGGGTGAGGGGGGGGTGACTATTATCCGGGTGAGTGTCCCTCTGGGGGTGAGGGTAGAGACTGTGATCCGGGTGAGTGTACCTCTGGGGGTGAGGAGGGTGACTGTGATCTGGGTGAGTGTACCTCTGGGGGTGGGGAGGGTGACTATGATCCGGGTGAGTGTACCTCTGGGGGTGGGGGGAGGGTGACTATGATCCGGGTGAGTGTACCTCTGGGGGTGGGGGGTGACTATGATCCGGGTGAGTGTATCTCTGGGGGTGGAGGGTGACTTTGATCCGGGCGAGTGTACCTCTGGGGGTGGGGGGTGACTGTGTTCCGGGTGAGTGTACATCTGGAAGTGAGGGGGCTGACTGTGTTCCGGGTGAGTGTACCTCTGGGGGTGAGTATGATCCGGGTGAGTGTACCTCTGGGGGTGAGGGGTGTCTAGATCCAGGTGAGTGTACCTCTGGGGATGAGGGGGATGTCTATGATCCGGGTGAGTGTACCTCTGTTTGTGAGTATGATCCGGTAAGTGTACCTCTGGGGGTGAGGGGGGTGACCATGATCCGGGTAAGTGTACCTCTGGGGGTGAGGGGAGAGACTGTGATCCGGGTGAGTGTACCTCTGGGGGTGTGGGCGGTGACTATGATCCGGGTGAGTGTACCTCTGGGGGTGAGACGTGACTATGATCCGGGTGAGTGTACCTGTGGGGGTGAGGGTGACTGTAATCCGGGTGAGTGTAGCTCTGGGGGTCAGGGGGGTGACTGTGATCCGGGTGAGTGTACCTCTGGGGGTGAGCGGGTTGACTGCGATCCGGGTGAGTGTACTTCTGGGGGTGAGGGGGTGACCATGATCTGGGTGAGTGTACCTCTGGTGAGGCGGGGTGGGGGAACTATGATCCGGGTGAATGTACCTCTGTGTGTGACTATGATCCGAGTGTCTGGACCTCTGGGGGTGGGTTGTGACTATGATACGGGTTGAGTGTACCTCTGGGGGTGAGGGGTGACGATGATCCGGGTAAGTGTACCTCAGGGGGTGACTATAATCCGGGTGAGTGTACCTCTGGGGGTGAGGGGGGTGACTATGATCTGGGTGAGTGTACATCTGGGGGTGAGGGGTGACTATGATCCAGGTGAATGTCCCTCTGGGGATGAGGGGGTGACTATGATCCGGGTGAGTATACCTCTGTGGCTGAGGGGGGTGACTGTGATCCGGGTGAGTGTCCCTCCAGGGGTGGGGGTTGTGGAGGGGTGACGATGATCCGGGTGAGTGTACCTCTTGGGGTGAGGGGGGTGACTATGATCCGGGTGAGTGTACCTCTGGGGGTGAGGGGTGACTATGATCCGGGTGAGTGTACCTCTGGGGGTGAGGGGGGTGACTATGATCCGGGTGAGTGTACCTCTGGGGGTGAGGGGTGACTATGATCCGGGTGAGTGTACCTCTGGGGGTGAGGGGTGACTATGATCCGGGTGAGTGTACCTCTGGCGGTGAGGGGGGGGTGACTATGATCCGGGTGAGTGTACCTCTGGGGGTGGGGGGTGGGGGGTGACTATGATCCGGGTGAGTGTATCTCTGGGGGTGGGGGGTGACTTTGATCCGGGCGAGTGTACCTCTGGGGGTGGGGGGTGACTGTGTTCCGGGTGAGTGTACATCTGGAAGTGAGGGGGCTGACTGTGTTCCGGGTGAGTGTACCTCTGGGGGTGAGTATGATCCGGGTGAGTGTACCTCTGGGGGTGAGGGGTGACTAGATCCAGGTGAGTGTACCACTGGGGGTGAGGGGTGACTAGATCCAGGTGAGTGTACCTCTGGTGATGAGGGGGATGTCTATGATCCGGGTGAGTGTACCTCTGTTTGTGAGTATGATCCGGTAAGTGTACCTCTGGGGGTGAGGGGGGTGACTGTGTTCCGGGTAAGTGTACCTCTGGGGTGAGGGGAGAGACTGTGATCCGGGTGAGTGTACCTCTGGGGGTGTGGGCGGTGACTATGATCCGGGTGAGTGTACCTCTGGTGAGAGGGGTGACTATGATCCGGCTAAGTGTACCTCTGGGGGTGAGGGGTGACTATGATCTGGCTGAGTGTACCTCTGGGGGTGAGTATGATTCGGATGAGTGTACCTCTGGGGGTGAGGGGAGAGACTGTGATCCGGGTGAGTGTACCTCTGGGGGTGAGGGGTGACTATGATCTGGCTGAGTGTACCTCTGGGGGTGAGTATGATTCGGATGAGTGTACCTCTGGGGGTGACTATGATTCGGATGAGTGTACCTCTGGGGGTGAGACGTGACTATGATCCGGGTGAGTGTACCTGTGGGAGTGAGGGTGACTGTAATCCGGGTGAGTGTAGCTCTGGGGGTCAGGGGGGTGACTGTGATCCGGGTGAGTGTACCTCTGGGGGTGAGCGGGTTGACTGCGATCCGGGTGAGTGTACTTCTGGGGGTGAGGGGGTGACTATGATCTGGGTGAGTGTACCTGTAGGGGTGAGGGGGGCTGACTGTGATCCGGGTGAGTGTACCTCTGGTGAGGCGGGGTGGAGGGGGGGGAACTATGATCCGGGTGAATGTACCTCAGGGGGTGACTATGATCCGAGTGTCTGGACCTCTGGGGGTGGGTTGTGACTATGATACGGGTTGAGTGTACCTCTGGGGGTGAGGGGTGACGATGATCCGGGTAAGTGTACCTCAGGGGGTGACTATGATCCGGGTGAGTGTACCTCTGGGGGTGAGGGGGGTGACTATGATCCGGGTGAGTGTACATCTGGGGGTTTGGGGTGACTATGATCCAGGTGAATGTCCCTCTGGGGGTGTGGGGGTGACTATGATCCGGGTGAGTATACCTCTGGGGCTGAGGGGGGTGACTGTGATCCGGGTGAGTGTCCCTCTGGGGGTGGGGGGTGTGGGGTGGTGACTATGATACGGGGTGAGTGTACCTCTTGGGGTGAGGGGGGTGACTATTATCCGGGTGAGTGTACCTCTTGGGGTGAGGGGGGTGACTATGATCCGGGTGAGTGTACCTCTGGGGGTGAGGGGTGACTATGATCCGGGTGAGTGTACCTCTGGGGGTGATGGGGTTGACTGTGATCGGGGTGAGTGTACCTTTGGGGGTGATGGGGGTTACCATGATCCGGGTGAGTGTACCTCTGGGGATGTGGGCGGTGACTATGATCCGGGTGAGTGTACCTCTGGTGAGTGGGGGGGGAACTATGATCCGGTTGAGTGTACCTCTGGGGGTGAGGAGGGTGACTGTGATCTGGGTGAGTGTACCTCTGGGTTTGAGGGGTGACGATGCTCCGGGTGAGTGTACCTCTGGGGTGACTATGATCCGGGTGTGTGTACCTCTGGGGGTGAGGAGGGTGACTGTGATCCGGGTGAGTGTACCTCTGGGGGTGATGGGGTTGACTGTGATCCGGGTGAGTGTACCTCTGGGGGTCAGGGGGGTGACTGTGATCCGGGTGTGTGTACCTCTGGGAGTGATGGGGTTGACTGTGATCCGGGTGTGTGTACCTCTGGGAGTGAGGGGTGACTGTGATCTGGGTGAGTGTACCTCTGGGGGTGAGTATGATTCGGATGAGTGTACCTCTGGGGGTGACTATGATCCGGGTGAGTGTACCTGTGGGGGTGAGGGTGACTTTAATCCGGGTGAGTGTAGCTCTGGGGGTGAGGGGGGTGACTATGATCCGGGTGAGTGTACCTCTGGGGGTGACTGTGATCAGGGTGAGTGTACCTCTGGGGGTGGGGGGTGACTGAGCCGGGTGAGTGTACCTCTGGGGTGACTATGATCCGGGTGAGTGTATCTCTGGGGGTGAGTATGATCTGGGTGAGTGTACCTCTGGAGGTGAGCGGGGTGACTATGATCCAGGTGAGTGTACCTCTGGGGGTGAGGGGTGTCTAGATCCGGGTGAGTGTACCTCTGGGGATGAGGGGGATGTCTATGATCCGGGTGAGTGTACCTCTGTTTGTGAGTATGATCCGGGTAAGTGTACCTCTGGGGGTGAGGGGGGTGACTGTGTTCCGGGTGAGTGTACCTCTGGGGGTGTGGGCGGTGACTATAATCCGGGTGAGTGTACCTCTGGGGGTAAGGGGTGACTATGATCCGGGTGAGTGTACCTCTGGGGGTGAGGCGGGGTGACTATTATCCGGGTGAGTGTACCTCTGGGGGTGAGGGGGGTGACCATGATCCGGGTAAGTGTACCTCTGGGGGTGAGGAGAGAGACTGTGATCCAGGTGAGTGTACCTCTGGGGGTGTGGGCGGTGACTATGATCCGGGTGAGTGTACCTCTGGGATTGAGGGGGGGGGGGGGTGAGTGTACCTCTGGTGAGTGGGGGGGGGGGGGGGGAACTATGATCCGGTTGAGTGTACCTCTAGGGGTGAGGAGGGTGACTGTGATCTGGGTGTGAGGGGTGACTATGATCCGGGTGAGTGTACCTCTGGTGAGGGGGGAGGGGGGAAACTATGATCCAGGTGAGTGTACCTCTGGGGGTGAGGAGGGTGACTGTGATCTGGGTGAGTGTACTTCTGGTGGTGACTATGATCCAGGTGAGTGTACCTGTGGGGGTGAGGGGGTGACTGTGATCCGGGTGAGTGTCCCTCTGGGGGTGAGGGGGGTGACTATGATCCAGGTCAGTGTCCCTCTGGGGGTGGGGGGTGACTGTGATCCGGGTGAGTGTCCCTCTGGGGGTGTGGGGGTGGGGGTGACTGTGATCCGGGTGAATGTCCCTCTGGGGGTGGGGTGACTGTGACCCGGGTGGGTGTCCCTCTGGGGGTGTGGGGGGGGGGTGACTGTGATCCGGGTGAGTGTCCCTCTGGGGGTGGGGGGGGGGGGTGACTGTGATCCGGGTGAGTGTCCCTCTGGGGGTGGGGTGACTGTGACCCGGGTGGGTGTCCCTCTGGGGGTGTGGGGGGGGGGGTGACTGTGACCCGGGTGAGTGTCCCTCTGGGGGTGTGGGGGGGGGGGGGTGACTGTGATCCGGGTGAGTGTCCCTCTGGGGGTGGAGTGACTGTGACCCGGGTGGAGGGGGTGGGGGGGTGACTGTGACCCGGGTGAGTGTCCCTCTGGGGGTGGGGGGTGACTGTGATCCGGGTGAATGTCCCTCTGGGGGTGGGGGGGTGGGGGTGACTGTGATCCGGGTGAGTGTCCCTCTGGGGGTGGGGGGTGACTGTGATCCGGGTGAATGTCCCTCTGGGGGTGGGGTGACTGTGACCCGGGTGGGTGTCCCTCTGGGGGTGGGGGGTGACTGTGATCCGGGTGAATGTCCCTCTGGGGGTGGGGGGTGACTGTGACCCGGGTGAGTGTCCCTCTGGGGGTGTGGGGGTGGGGGTGACTGTGATCCGGGTGAGTGTCCCTCTGGGGGTGGGGGGTGACTGTGATCCGGGTGAATGTCCCTCTGGGGGTGGGGTGACTGTGACCCGGGTGGGTGTCCCTCTGGGGGTGTGGGGGGGGGGGGTGACTGTGATCCGGGTGAGTGTCCCTCTGGGGGTGTGGGGGGGGGGGGGGTGACTGTGATCCGGGTGAGTGTCCCTCTGGGGGTGTGGGGGGGGGGGGGGGGTGACTGTGACCCGGGTGAGTGTCCCTCTGGGGGTGTGGGGGGGGGGGGGTGACTGTGATCCGGGTGAGTGTCCCTCTGGGGGTGGAGTGACTGTGACCCGGGTGGAGGGGGTGGGGGGGTGACTGTGACCCGGGTGAGTGTCCCTCTGGGGGTGGAGTGACTGTGACCCGGGTGAGTGTCCCTCTGGGGGTGGGGGGTTACCTTGTCTTTGCTGTCCATATGCCCCGCCCATTTCGTCAGGCCGGTCTAATCCGCCAATAGAAACCTTTGTCAGAATCATCCAATCCGGAGCGAGGCTGGTTTTCCCCACCAGCCAATCAGCTGCCAGGGCTGGCAGTTTGAACCGAGAGGGAACCGTTAGTGGCGCGAGCGACCGGCATTTACTGCCAGACGGACATAAATATAAATATTATATACACACACACACAGATATTTACAGGGAGATCGTCTGAGACAGAGCTCCACACCCACACCCCGTGACGGGCCTACACCGACCTCGGCGCTTGCCTCCTCCCGGCCCACTCCCGCCCAGGAGCGGCAGGATCTGGCAGTTGTCGCCCGGAATGACCACGAAGGAGAATTGGGACCCACAGCGGCTCGGGAGTAATAAGAGGGTAAGGGGGCGGGGGTGGTGGGGCAATGGGTGAAAAAGGGGAGGGAGGGAGGGGGTGGGAGAGTTGGGGATCGGGCCGGGTAGTTTGGGGAGATGGGGTTTAAGTTGGAACTCCGTGGTCAGGGGGAGATGAGAGGGGGAGAGAGGAGGGGGATCGGTCTAAATCAGGAGTTACGGGTGTCTTTTGACTCTTTTCTTCCTTCCACAGACGTTTACTCCGAATAGGTTGTGCAGTCCAAAGCCTTGTCTGAAGAAGCAGCTGAGCGGATCTTTCATTCCTGTCTCACCGACCGCCATTTTCTCAAAAAACATGTCCAAAGTTGCTACTGTGGTACCACAGACAACAGGTACGGTGGTAGGTTTACCTGCGCCATCACCCACACATTCTTATACGCTACATGAACCTGGGTAAATTCACATACGAAACGTCGATTCTCCTGCTCCTTGGATGCTGCCTGACCTGCTGCGCTTTTCCAGCAACACATTTTGCAGCCCTCACTTTCTCCTGGGTAAATTCACATACGATTTGGTGATACTGGGTATTTTCACATGGGATACAAAATATTTTTGCATCATTTGAGCTGATGCCTTATCTTAATATTAAAGCAGGGTATGCGAGAGATTTAGTGCTTAACTGTAATGTAGGTTCTGTATCTGAAAGCAGTTCTGACTTCCTCTCCCAGTAGGATAAGTATACCCCAATATTCTTTCCATTGAAGCTTTACCCTACTCCAACCATGTACTATTTGCATATATTCGAATGATTTACAAATTGATATTCAAACTGTTTGTGTACCTTATGCATGTATCTTCCTTGGCCATCAAGTCCAGAAATAGAACTTGAACTTGTCAGTTTCTAGCTCAGAGACCGGACCATCACTCACTGCCCCACAAGATATTTCCCTTGAGTGCTGTCTGATTCAGGAAGATTCTTGTGACATGAGCGTTGGCCTTGGAGGAAGTACAACGTAGGGTTGCAAGAATGATATCTGGCAAAAGTTAACATGCATCTCCGATTTCAAATTAACTACTGATCAAGCATCCACTGTCCTTTGTGGGCAAAGAGTTCCAAACATCCTCCACCCTTTCTGTGTAGAAATGCTTCTTAACATCACTTCTGACCTTCATGCTAAGACTGTGTCTCTTGTTCTAAAACTTGCAATCAGTGGAAATAGTTTAACTACCCGTGTGTGTGTGTGTGTTAATATCTTGAAGACTTTGATTAGATCATGATTAACCATTTAAATTCTAAATCTGATCACCCTGCTACCTCTGTCCTAGGTCAGATCAGTCCTTAGCCTTTTTAAATTAGGTCTGTTTTCTGTAGAATTCAGCAGGTTAAGGGGTGATCTGATCAAAGTCTTCAAGATGTCAAGAGGAAAAAATTGAAAGTAAAAATAAACAAACTATTTGCTCTGGTTGGAGAATTTAGAATTTGGGAACATAGTCTGAGAACTAAAGCCAGACTTATCAGGAGAGATGTTAGGAAGCAGTTCTAGACACAGAAGGTGTTACATAAACTCTTTTCATGGACCCAACTTCCTTAATCATCATTAACTTTTTAGACTTGATCCTGCTTTGAAAGATCAAACAATAATTTCTTGCCAAATTAATGTTCAAAGTTCAGTCATGCTTGTTAGGAAATGTTGGCAACTTCAATGGTGTTTGGAAATGCAGAGTATTGTTTTCTGGTTTATGATAGGCAGATGATCCCTGTGAAACATAATTTGTAATTTTTGAGAAGGTGTCAGATGTAGTGCAGTATGGCTATGGATGTGTATATTGACTTTCAGAAGGGCTGTTAATACAGTTGTGGATTATGGAACCTAACCCTATTTTGGTTAGGAAGTAGTGACAGAGTAAGTATGTACTCTGGATGTAGCAGGATGTGACGTCTGCTATATTAATGAATTCTACGCTAGGATCTCCTATTTAAATTACTTGGAAATGAGAACTATATATTGAGGTTTGTAAGTTAGGTGGCTCAGTAAATTATCTCGATGATAGAAGAAAGTTACAATGAGACATTAATAGATACTTTCCCTACAAAGCAGGAAGGTAGGTAGCTGCATGTTCACTGAAGATGAAGCAGAACAAGGATTTGTATTACAGATGTCAGATTGACAATGCAACTGAGAACTAGGCTGAGCTTTTTTACTAAACCTCTGAAATAAGAGACAAAAGAGAGCGTATAAGATGTTGCCAACTAACAATTGAGAATTTAAATGTCTCTTGCAATCATATAAGTAGTAAAAGAGCAAGGTTGGGGCCAATTTAGGTACCAAAAATAAATATCTCTGCTTTGAGCAAACAGCATGTCTGAAGTGCTGAGTTTTTTTTACATATCTTTACCAAGAAAGAGTGCCATATTTATAGTAAAAAAGGTAATTTAAATGCATGCTGGTCTGTTTAACCTCTAAAGGGAAAGATTGGTTACAGCACAAAAGGGGGCTTGGACTGATCTTCTGAAGGAGTGATTCATCTGGTGTCATTCTTTACAGCCCTGCAATTTTCTCCTCTGTTTTGCAACTGAACCTACCTCCACCACACACTGACAGTGCCTTCCAGATCCTAACTATTGGGTACTTACTGTGTGAAAAATTGTTCTTTCTCCATGTCTCAATTGTCTTTTTTCAAATTCTCAGTGTCCTTCAATTCTCAATATCCACTGCTGGGAACAGTTGCTCCCTTTCTATTCGGTCCAGTCTCCAGGAAATTTTAACATCTCTATTGAATCTTCTCAGATTTTCCTTTTCTAAGGATAAAAGCCACAACTTCTCCAATTAATTTATGCAGCTGAAATTCCTCATCTCATGAATCTTTTTCTACGCCCATTGTAATTCCTTTGTATCCTTCTAAAGGGTCATGCCCAGTATGAGTAGTGATTAGTCTAATGGAAGCTAAACCAATGATTTATACAAGTTTATTATAACTACCTTTCTGTACTCTATGTCCCTATTTTAGAAGTGTCATGATTCTATATGACATTTTTAACTACCCTCAACCTGCATTACCACTTTCAATGATTTGTCCTTTGTTCCTGTACCCCCTTTAGAATTGTATAACCGTATTAAACTGCATGGCCTCATTCTATCTATTGAACTAAAGCACTGCGTTTCTCCACATTAAATTTCATCTGCCACATGACTGCCCATTCGGTCAGGCTGTCTGTCCTCTGGGAGAATGTAAATGTGTCAGAGGCAGTTTAGAGAACACTTACTCGGCTAATACCTGAAATGGATGAGTTGTCTTATTGGACAGGCAAACTTTGTATCTCCTGGAGTTTGACTCAGAGATCACTTGATTGAAGCAAGATCCTAAAGGGTGTTGAGATGGTGGAGATGGAAAAGAAGTCTCCTCTTGTAGCTCTTGATTCTCCCACAAGATTGGTATTTTAAAATATAAAATGTTGCCAATTTAAGAAAGATGAAGTAACTTTTTTTCCCTCAGTCATGGAGTTGATAAAAACAAAATTGATTGTTTTTGAGGCAGAAATGAATAAATTCCTATCCAGCAACAGGTGAAAGGTTATCAGCGGGAAGTGAATTTGAGGTTACACATTCCCAATCCGGTCCGTCAGATTTTACAAATGGTACGACAGGCTTGCGATGCTGGATGCTATTCTCCTGCTCCATACTCATATATTCAAAAGCGAGTTAAATAATAGAAATAATGTGCATGATTATGGGAAAGAGTTGGTGAATGGTACGGAGTTTTTTTTTGTTTTCAAATATAAAAGCAGTGTTGCGACTGCTCGAAATCCAAAACAAAAATAAACTGCTGGAGAATCTGACAATCTGGCAGCATCTGTGGAGAAAGAGAAACAGTTGACGATTCAAGTCCAATATGTCTTTTTGGAACTCACCAAATTATGCTCAGTCAGAGAGCTGGTGCGAATAAGAAGTGCTGGATTTTTCACCTTAAGAACAATTGTGCATTATCCTCACAGTTACAATACTTCCAAGATTAAGTTGGATCCAAATTTGGCTTTGTCGTAGAAGACAGTGGTGATAGGTTGGAGACCTGCTACAAGAATCCGTGCTGTGTCCCTTATTGTTCGTGGTATTGTGAATGAGTGGGTGGCTAGTTAAATGGGGAAGAAAGTCTTTAGTTACAGGAGGATATAAACTGATTGGTTAGATGGGTTGATCGATGGCAGATGGAATTTAATTCTGATAAATATGAAGTGATGCATTTTGGAAGAAGTAACAAGGCAAGAGGGTATTCAATGAATGGCAGGACACTAGAAGCTCAGATTTTGGAGTGCTTGTCCACAAATCCCTGAAGGTAGCAGAGCAGGTTAATAGGGTTGTTAAGAAGGCATATGGATATTTGCCTTTGAGTCAAGGTATAGATTATAAGATCAGGGAGGTTATCTTGGAGCTGTAAAGGACTTTGATTAGGCCACGCTGGAGTACTGCAGTTGAGGAAATATTTTCTCACCTAGTAGAAGACCATCGTTCATCTCATCTGTGACTGGCAATTCTTGGACCAGGACATTTTGTTTGTCCCAATCATGTCAGTGACACCAGAAGGAATACATTGCAAAAGCATAATGTTAAACCAAGGTGAGTCATCTTCTCTATTTAAAGGCTTGATCACCTGCAAATGTTCCATAATAGGCAGCAAACCGCTCCCAGTAATCACCTCTCAACCCTGCCAGGTTTGGGTCTGTACTCCAGTACTTTACTAATGTTTACTGGTTCGTTCTAATGACTGGATTAAGTGGCCTGCCTGGGCATCATTGTTAGGTAATCTCTCCTTAAGTCCTCTTAACTATGGACTGGCCCTGCACCACCCTGACCCATCTGTTTGTGCTACTTGGTAACTTCAGTGGACAGGATCATACAGCAAAGAGCAAACCAGTCCAGAGGAGTGGAATTATATATCTGTATTGTCCTTTGGACATATTGAGCAAATGGGGCCAGTTTCTCCTTGCGGTCAGGGGTTTGGTTCATTATCACTTCTTGAGGCTTTCAGGGGACATAAATGTTGAGAGAGGGTGGTGAGTTGGCTTTGGCAACCCTAGGATTCAGAGTTCAAGATTTACCAGACCCCCACCCCCCTTCAAGATTTACCACAGTTTCCTGGGATGGCCCTTGGTTGAGGAAGGTCCAGGATGCTCATCGCCGTGATTTTTGGATATGAATTCGGTGACTGATGCTGGACCCTTCAACTTCAGAGTAAGGGGGAGGTTTAGAATCAGGGGATGTGTGGGGACTGTCAGGAGATATTCAGGGCTAAGTGGGATAAAATCCCCATTCCTCATCCCTATCAGTGTCATCCTCTTCTTCAAATAGTGTTGGTATGCCAGGCATAGGCTCGGGATCCTGAGTAGACCTTTGGTTTCTTTTTTTTTTACAGTGCTGTTGCTTTAACCCTTTTTATTTTCCTCAGCCTTAGTGACCTTACACTGTTCTCCCTGTTCCCTTTTTTCACCTCCTATCTACCTATTCACACTCAGCTTTTGATGTCTCTGGGCTTTTGGGAGTTACATCTGCTGTACATACCTCTATTCCCCATCACATGCATTATTCCTCCAACTTGCCAATGAAATATCTTTTACTATTGGCTTTATCTTTCCATTCTTTATTAAATAATTTCCACTTTTTCTCAATTTTTCTTTCAAGTTAGGTTTATCGCCTGTTCACAACATGCTTACTGTTACAATTTCCCCAAGAGTGAACTTTCTTTTGCAACCCTTGTTTTCAATTCTTTAAATTTTCCTTTTTGCCTTGTCATTGATACATTCAATTTGAACATCCAAGACCGTTCATGACTCCATACTATCCAGAAATAGCTGTGTATTCAAGAATTTCTTAAACATAACTCCAACAATTAGATTTTCCTACTCTTAAGCTAACTTATCATGTAACACAAAATCAAACTGGCTACAGCACAGAAAGTTATTCAACCTGTTGTTTCAATGCCAGTTCTGTGTGTGAGGAACACAGCAAATCTCACCCTCTCTTAACTTTCTTCTCTTGCTCTGCTTCCTACACTTTCCCTCATTGCCTTTACATCTATCGCCAACTGCAAGTACAATGCTCAATTTGTTTTAAGGGATGGTCCAGGTGAACACTAATCATTACAGCCATGCCTCAAATTAACCATGAGGCAATGACACAGATCGCTGACAATGTAAACAACCAAATGAAATTGCCAACTAATTCTGATTTTTATAATTCCGGGCTAATACAAATGGTTTAAAGTATATTGACTATTATAGTCGTATTTTCGAATTAAGAGATGGAAAGGGAACAAGTGGCTGAGACATTTCACTGTTAATTAGAAATCCATTTTATACCAAATCCACAAAGCATTCTGAACTGTTGTAGGTCTGATTTAGACCACTGACACTATAATTTAACCCTCATTAATTCCACAGATTTTAAAAGGCACCAAAACCAGAAATGCAAATTAATATGATCAAGCTCACATAGGAAATGAATATTTTCATGTCTGTGAGCACAAACGTACTAATTTATAACCTTGGAGATAATTGATTTATCATGCCTGTTTTTACATTCACAAAAAATAGGACAAACTCAGAACTGAATAAAATGTCATTTACAGCATAAAATGTATCTTCAGTTAACCAAGTGACTAAACAGTAAATATTATACTTGCACGTCAACCTATCTGAAAGGGTCAAGAAGCAATCACTCTCCATAACTATGTATACTGGCTGAAATCCCGACATCTTAATCCCACAGCAGCAGACTACTTTTTCTCGAAGGGAGAGTTTTTTTTTAATAGCCTAGAGAGATTTTTATTATGCTAACATCACCGTTTATAGATCTACAATAGCACTTGCAAGGATAGGTGTCTCTGCATCTCCTTCTATAACCAAATATCATCATTCAACGTCACCCTCACATCATCTTTATTTTTTTTTTCAGATTTTAGAAAATTTTACCAAAATGTAGTTAAAACAGGATTGCATTTCAAAAATTTCAATTTTTGCATTGTACACTTACAATGAGAAAATTGTATCATCAGGAATTAAAGAATAGCTTACCCATTAAACTACTATTTGGAATTTCACTCTGGCCAGACAATAAAATTCCAAATGTGATAAATTCTAATTCAAAGAGCATTTTTACCAATCTTTACAACCCAATTTTTTAAAAAAATAGCATTTCCTGGCAGATTTTGCTTTATACTAGTACTGATGATTAGTTCCTCAAAAGGACACTGTTAACTGTGTATGACCCAAATTGATACAGGGACCATCTGCATTTTTCAAATTACCATTGATTTCCAAAATGTGGACTTAAATCAAAATGTTTCCAGATCTCTAGTTCCAGGGGACAAAAAAAATCAAATATTATACAAGACCCCATGTAAAATACATTCAAAACAGACCACAAAGAGTTAACACTTAGTTCAGTGAATGCAACATCAAAAGCTGTTGTCTCTCGCCCTTTTGGTTTCCTTTGCCTTTTTGATATTTTTCAGAATTTCTGCCAATTATTTTGTGATTGCAATTAAAAGTGCCATCAGTTGGAAATGGCTTCTCAGTTCTTTGTGTCTATTTCAACCATTTGTTGAGGAAGATTTTGATTTGGAATCGGGCCTGTAATGCACATATATATTAAAGGTGTTCCCTTCTGAGGGTACGCCTCATGAGAGAATGCAGACACAGACACAATTGTGCAATCATTCAAACTGGATGTCCTTTAATTTCTTTATTACAATTTACCAAGTTGCCCAATTCACACACACAATTTACCAAAATATCTAATTTTTCTGAGGGGCCTCTAATCCCTATAAATCACTTTTCTGATTAGTATTCTCTCTCACAACTACATAGAGGGACTGTCCCATTGTTTGCAGTAGAGTAAGAAGTCATAAGGTACAAATTTCAACCAGCCACATCAATACTATGAGATGAGAAATTTACCAAGCCTGCTCTCCTGTTTCTATTATCTCATAATTTCAATTGGCCATATCAGAAAGAGGCAGCTCTCTAACCCGAATAGTCAGATAGGGGCGACTACTTCCCTGTCTGGGGTCCCCAGTCCTGATTATTTACCTCAGGAACAATGCAGAATAACTAATGTCACCCTGCAGCAACCTCCATTTTTTTTTTAAAAAAAAAACCCTTCTTACTTTATAATCCTGGTCTGGGTGGTTTGTTCAATCCCTTCAAGGTACCAATCTCATTAGGTGAGGGGCAGATCATCTGTCCAAACACAAGGAGTGGTTGGAGGTAAAATACCTCTGGGCACCCTACCACTCTATTATGCTCGATACAGACTCTCAGTCATTTATTCAGCCCAGAGAAACGTTCCCTTTGTTGGCAAACGAGTCATAGCACCAAAATGTTGACTCAAAAGAAGTCTCGAACCACACCAGTTTCAAGTTCAACCAACTCTTTATTTCAGTTAAGCCGGCAAGAGATCAAGAGTCTATGGTCCAGAGTATCAATCAACATATCTCTGGATGGACTAATAATAGATCTCTGATCTCTAGCTTAAAAGCAGTATATTTTATAGTCTTCATGGGCGTAACTAATTTACTCTTTCTCATTCCCACGTGATTTAAGGTTATTACCTCTAGCAGAGTTCTCATAAGTAAAACGTAGATAAAGCAAGCTGGTTAACAATGTTCTGGTGATCAGACTAATCATAGTACTGGGAAGAAACATCTCCAAGGTTATGCAGAGACTTCTGCATTCTTGCAATTCATGTTCTCACAGTTACTGTGACTGCAGGTGCCATTTTGAACACAAGGCAAATTATTATTGCAAGATAGAGACTTACAAAATGGAGACTTTTAACTGTTGATTCCCCAATACTTCAGTCCCCTCAGGGTTCCTTCACCTTCAGCTCCCTTATCAAAGCTGCCTCATTAAACATTGCCATATCTGGAATCACCTGTTTCCCATTAGGCTCTATTACAAATTGCCTCAAACATTTTGTAGATATTCTGCACATTCCTTTTCTTGGGATCCACTACCAACTTAATTTTTTCTAGTTCACCTGCATATTGAAGTCTTCCCCCAAGATTATTGTAATAGTGCCTTTCTTATGTGACTTTTCTGTCTCCTGATTTATTTCCTTCGCCTGACGACTACTAGGGGACCACTCTTGTCAGGTCTTTTCTCCTTTGGGTTGCTCGCTCTACCCTCAGATTCTACAATTTCCAACCCTATTTTGCTGCTTGTTATGGATATTTTAAAATTTTCATTTCTTAGCAGCAAGGCAACTCCACAGCCTTTGCCCATTGGCTTGTCCTGTTTGAGAGGACACATTTATCCTTGGATATTTAGTTTCCTTGCAGCCACATCTGTGATACTTATCAAATTTCAATCTGAGTTACATGCTCATGTACCTTTTTATATACTGAGCACATTTTAAATAAAACACCCATCAGCCCTCCATTGGAAAACCCTCCCCTCTGCCCCACCTGGTTGCCCCTTATCTGCTGTGCCTGAAGTTAGATTCCTGCCCCTTTCCACATTCTGTGCTATTACCCATTCTGGAAACTTTAATAACCTCACCTGAGGCTAACATATATATCCATATATTTGGATGCACACACCTATTTTTAAAGTCACTGTGACTATCCTATTTGGTCTTTCCACTTGTATCCTCATTCAGGTGGAGCTCATCCTAATGGTATAGTTGTGCTATCTCAATAATATGCCAGTACTCAAGATATCCCTAAAATGCAACATTGTCCACTTAAATGTTGAAGATTAGATTTTTGAAAGTTGAAATTAAACTTGTGCACCAAGTCATCCACCCACAAGTTGTCAATGTTCTTTTTAAAACAAAATGTTGCATGGAAAATCAAGTTACATGGTTTTGATCTTTTCTGCAGCACTGGGATCTGGAGTTCAAAGAGTACTGGCAGAACCAGAAAATCAGCAGCAGTTAGTTAAGTGAGTAACCTTTTTTCTGTTCAGTATGAATTCTGTTGTTTCTTTGGGAGAGCTGTGATTAATATCTGATTCTGTATTCATCTTTAGCTACTGAACAAGAGTTATTATACATCAAAAAGCAAATAAGTTGGCTGTTGCTTGTTTCAGGATGTTCTAATGACATGAGCTATTCTATTACCAATGCTATGTACTTCCTGAAATGCATCGTACATGAGGTCACATACACCATAATCTTTAATACATTGGCCAAATCCACAGGAATTGTGCTTTATTTTTCCAGCAGGCAGTGCTTTGAATAGTGATGCAATGGTGGGACATTTGGCTAGTTTTTCTCTCCTTGGATCAAAACTGCAGAGACTAAATTACACCATGCTTGATGGTGGTTCTTGTACATAGGTGAGTCATAGAGTTCTACAGCAGGGAGACTAAAATGTCCATCCACACTAATCCCATTTACCTGCACTTAGCCAATATCCTTCTAAACCTTTCCTATCCACGTATTTGTCGAAATGCCTTTTAAATATTGTTAATATACTGGCCTCAACCACTTCTGCTGGCAGCTTATTCCATGTGTACCAACCTCTTATTTTTTTTTAAAAAACGTTGCTCCTCAGGTTTCCTTTTTATTCTTTCCTCACTAACCTTAAACTGGTGTCCTCTAGTCGTCTTCTCCCACCCTTGGAAAAAGATTAGATTCCCTATAGTGTTGAAACAGGCCCTTCAGCCCAACAAGTCAACACTGGCTCTCCAAACAGTAACCCACCCAGACCCATTTCCCTACTTTATATTTACCCTGACTAATGCACCTAATACTATGGCCAATTCACCTAACCTGCACATCTTTTGGACTGTGGGAGGAAACGAGAACACCCGGAGGAAACCCACGCAGACATGGGGAGAATGTGCAAACTCCACAAAGTGGCCCGAGGCGGGAACTGAACCTGGGTCCCTGGCGCGATGAGGCAGCAGTGCTAACCACTGAGCCACCGTGCTGCCCTTGAGTGCCTTTACCCTATCCATGCCTCTCTTGATCTTATACATTTCTAGAAGAATTCTCTCCCCAACCCCAACCTGTCTTCTAACACTTGAAAGAAAACATCTTAGCTTGTCCAACCTCTCCCTATAACTCAGACCCTTGAGTCCTGGCAACATCCTTGTAAATTTCTACTGCACTCTCTTTCCAGTTTAATAACATCCTTCCTATAGCAAGGTGACCAAAACTGAACACAATACTCCAATTGCGGCCTCACCAATGTCCTGTATAACTGCAATATAACCTCCCAACATCTACACTCAATGCCTTGACTGAGTGCCAGTGTAACAAAAACTTTCTTCATTGCCCTGTCTATCTGTGACTCCACTTTCATAGAGCTGTGTACCTGAACTCCAAGATCCCTCTGTTCCATAACACTCCTTAGGGCCCTACCATTCATCATGAAACTCCTATCTTGATTTGACTTTCCAAAATGCAAGCTCTCAGACTTGTCTATATTCGTCTCCATTTGTCATTTCTCAGCCAACTTACCCCAGTTGATCAAGGTCCTGTTGCAATTTCTGAGGACCTTCCTCACTGTCCATGATACTACCTATTTGTGTCATCCACGAACTTATTAATCATGCCTTGTACATTCTCATCCAAATCATTAATATAGATAACAAACAGCACTGACCCCCAAAACATTCCACTAGGCACAGGCCACCAGTCTGATACGCATCCTTCCACTATTACCCTCTGCTTCCTACCATCAGGCCAATTTCGTATCCACTTTGTCAGCTTCCCCTAGTTCCATACAATCTAACCTTCCAGAACAGCCTACCATGTGGAACCTTATCAGAGGCCTTACAGAAATCCATATAGACTACATCGACTTCCCTGTTCTCATCAACCTTCCTGATCACAAAGAACTCAACAAATTTGAGGCATGATCTCCTTGGCACAAAGCCATACTGACTATTCCTAATCAAACCATGTCTTCCCAAATGCATCTATATATTGTCTCTCAGAATCTTCTCAAGTAAACTACCTATTACAGATGTTCGGCTTACTGGTCTATTGTTCCCAGGTTTTTCTTAGCAGGCCTGAAGAGCATAATATTCACTACCCTCCAATCTTCTAGGACCTCACCTGTGTCTAAAGATGATGCAAAAATATCAGCCAGAGTCAATGTAATACTTTGAACAACAGGTAGCTTTTGATTTGTTTAGACCAGGCCAAGATAAGACATTGTAGTAGGTGAATCGAAATGTGATGGGATAAGTAGGTAGCCCCACTGGTTTATTTTCCCTGGAGTCAGTGACTTGGATAAGTTTTCAGTAGTCTGAAGTAACTTATGCAAATGGTCAGAATTCTCATTATGCTCTAATTGAAAACAAATAATGACATTTGAAAGATACAGGTCAAGTTTTGCAGAATAACAAGTTACCGTTGATTAGGCACTGCCACATCTATGTGCAATGTACTACAACATCCGAGGATCATTTGAAATCCCCGTATTTTAAATGCCACAAATCTACTGAATAATCCTGGTTTAAAAACCCTCAAATGCAGGAATTTATATAAAAATGTGCTTTATCCCAGGTCTGAGTCTTTGATTTTTACTTTTAAGTCCCTTCACCTCTTTGCTCCTATTGTAGTAATCGGAGTCCCATACTAAATAAATGTCTTTGAAATCAGAAGCTGGTCCATTGATGACTTTGATATTGGACGTCCTCTTGGAAAAGGCAAATTTGGAAATGTGTACATGGCTCGTGAACGGGAAACTAAGTTTATCCTGGCGCTGAAAGTGCTTTTCAAGTCTCACCTTGAGAAAGAAAACGTCGAGCATCAACTCCGAAGAGAGATTGAAATTCAGTCTCATCTCAAGTAAGTCGATTTCTTTTTTTTTAAGTAAATGTTACTCGCCTTTGCTGCTTAAATGTTTTGTCCTTTCTGCAAAAATAATTTTTATTTATTTTATAAAATCTGTTCTTCTATGTAGGAGGATGCCATTCAGTCTCTTAACCCTGTTCTGCTGTTGCTGATCTGCATCGTATCTCCATTTATTTATGTACTATTCAGTTGACCAGGCTCAACACTTTTTTTTTGCGGTGGTGGGACCACTTCAGCGAGTGATCCTGGGCTGTACCTTTTGGGGCATTGTTATTGACTTCAAACGGGCACCAAACATTTTGTCTCTGGACTTTATTCTCTGTTCCCGGCCACATAATTAACTGACAGTTCTCTCATTCAACATTTACAGCTATATGGGAAAACAAAATCGCACAACTGAGATCATGATTTGTTTTTCTATAAAGTTACCAAGTGTTTTGTTTGTATCTGAATATATAAATCATCTTTTTTCCTCGTAAAATCAACCAAAAAATGGATCTGCCCAAATCCAGTCATGAAGCTCTGAGTAAGTTTATCAACACTGTGAAACAAACATTGTTTCTCATATACCTATCTGAGAAACAAAAGGCTTATGATCTGTGACGATTGGTTATTCATTGCTAACAGCATTCTATGTGCACATTTTTAAATTTCAGGCATCCAAACATATTAAGACTTTACAACTATTTTTTCGATCGAACAAGAATTTATCTAATGTTAGAATTCGCTCCTCGGGGAGAGTTGTACAAAGAGCTGCAGAAACGAGGCTGCTTTAGTGAACAACAGAGTGCCACTGTGAGTGAACATGAATAAATGATATACATTGCGAATTGAAAAGTTTGTGTTATTGTATTTGTATTTCTGTTGTCTCCTGATGTTTTGAACCTCCGTAGTGCTAGTTATTTAGTTGCAGGGAGGATAATGAGCACCAATGGTCACAAATGAATATTTTAAGACCTGGAGTAGGTCTTTGTAACTTGACAGGGAGATGTTAGAAACCAAGAACCTTGATTATCCAAACGAGATGGGTAGGCGGTAATTTGAGTGCTGGTTATCCGGCAATGCATGTCCTAATGCCATTTTACCGATAACTGATCTGGTAATTTGAGTGCTGGCTAGCAAACGTTTCTCAGTTAGCAAACATTTGTTATCTGGCAATGCACAGCATAACGCTGTTTAACTGATAACTGAATGCCGAGTTGCCTAATGCCATTTTTATGGGACCTTGTGACCATCTTTGGATAACCCAGATTGTACCGTACTGCGAAATGTCTAACTTGCAACAGCAGGTTTTAAGGTTCTCCCTTCCAAAATAAACTTCACATTTTACCACGTTATACCCTATTTGTCAACATTTTGCTCCATTTATCAATTTAGTTTTCTCTCTCTCTTTAAACTGTTTGTTTGTATCCCTCTTGCAACCTACCTTTTAAACCTATTTTTGACATCTGCAAAGTTGGCTACAGTACATTCCCTTCCTTTCTCCAAGTCATTAATATTTGTGGTCCCAGCTCCATCTTCTGTGGAATCCCACTGGTCACAAGTCACCAATCTGAAAAAAGAATCCCATATCCCCACTCGCTGTTTCCTGCCTATTAGCTAATTAGCCAATTCTATTCTATCATTACCACCAACACCATGGGTCTTAACTTATGACTTGATCTTTGTCAGGTTCTTTGAACGTCTTCAAATACAACATATCTACTGATTTTTCTCCACTACCCACTCTGGATGTTCGAAGTATATTCACTATAATGAATGATGCACAGTATCTGTTTCAACTCCTTTGCCATTTCCTTATTCCCCGAAACAATCTCCACAGATTCATTTAAGTGGCTTTTGTTCACTTTGATACCTTTCTTTCTTTTTATATATTTACAGAAGCTCTTACTGTCAGTTTTATATTCCCCTCTAGTTTGCTCTTGTGTTTTTTTTGTCTTTTTTTAAATCTTTTTAGCCATCTGCTAGATTCTCAATTTTTTTAATCCCAGTCTTCAGGGCTATCACTGACTTTGATTTCCTTTCTGAACTCTCCTTTCCTGGTTAGCCATAGTTGGTTTATCTCTTCCTTTTACTGGGTTGAGAGTCATGAATTACTTCAAATGTCTACTACCGATTAAATTAGCAGCAATGAGAGTAAGCAATCTACCCAGTTCACTTTCACTCACTCAAACCTCACTTCATTGTGATTCCCTTTAAGTTAAGCACAATTGTATATGGCCCAAATTTCACACTCATACTGAATATTGCATTCATCATGCTATGATCACTACTTCCTTTACTTGGAGATCATTTATTAATCCTACCTTATTATCCATTACCAGATTCAAAATAGCCTGCTCCTTGGTCAGCTTTATGATACATTTTGCTGTAGGAAAGTATCCCTAATGCACTCTACGAATTCATTGTCACAGCTACTCTTACCAATTTGATTAATCCAATCAGCATGAAGATTAAAGTCACTCATTATTGCTCTATTGTTTTTATATGCCCTTATTGATTTTTATAGCCTTTCCTACAGAATGGCGACTGTTTGGGAGTCTGTGCAGTACTCCTATGCTCTCTTTTCCTTGCTTTTTTTTTAACCTTCACTCAAATGGATTCCACATTTGAGTCTAGATCCACATCTGAGTTTAGATCATCTCTCTCAACTTTCCTCATTACATTTTTTTTTTTAAACAGTGCTACCCCATCAATCATAGAGACATATAGTATGGAAACAGACCCTTTGGTCCGCTGATTCATACCAACCAGATATTCTACATTAATCTAGCCCCATTTGGCCCATATCTCTCTCAATCCTTCCTAGCCTCCTCCTTCACCTCTAGCAGCTCATTCCATACACACGCACCATACTTTGTGTGGAAAAAAATTGCCTCGTGTCCTGTTTAGATCTTTCCCCTCTGACCGTAAACCTATGCCCTCTGGTTTTGGACTCCCTACCCTGGGTAAAAGACCTTTACTATTCACTCTTTCCATGCCCTTCACATGATTTTATAAACCTCGAGTCAGCAAGCATCCTCTGACACTTAGTCCCAGCCTATTCAGCCGCTCCCAATAGCTCAAACCTTCTGACCCTGGCAACATCCTTTTCAAGTTTCACATTTTTCCTATAATAGGAGACCAGAATTGAACACTGTACTCCAAAGGTGGCCTAACTAATGTCCTATGCAGCCGCAACATGACATGCTGATTCCTATACTCAGTGGACTGACCAATAAAGGCAAGCATACCAAACGCCATCTTTACAACCGCAATTCCACTTTCAAGGAATTATGAACCTGCACCCTAAGGTCTCTGTGTGGCAACACGTTCCAGTTTCTTACCATTTAATAGTATAATTCCTACCCTGTTCTGCCCTCCCAAAATGGAGAATTTCACATTTATCCAAATTAAACTCCATCTGTCATTCTTTGGCCTGTGTACCATCTGATTAAGGTCCCATTGTAATCTGAGGTAACCACCTTTGCTGTCCACTACACCTCCAATTTTGGTATCATCTGTAAACTTACTAACCATACCTGTTATATTCACATCCAAATCATTTTATATGAATGACGAAAAGTGGTGGAGCCCACCACCTTCCTTCCATCCTGTCTCCCTGAAAGGTCAAATATCTGAATGTTATGTTCCCAATTTTGATTTCCTTGTAACCGTTTTTTTCCCTATTGGCTATGAGAATAATTCATTTAGCTTGATTTGCACTTTCTGTCTCTCTACCTTTTTTGTTTCTTCATATAAAAGCCTTTAAGTTTGTTCTGTTATTGAATTTCCAGCACATTTATGGTTTCTTGGTACAGTATGACATTTCACACGGTCCTGTACCTTCCCTTTTTTTGTATTTTCTGGTAATAATCCCGATCACGAATCTGCATTCCTACCTTCCCCTTTACCTTTTTTTGAGTTTTGTAATTGCCCATGCACCTGAACCCACCCATAGACAGACAGACTCATGCAGGTCGCAGCATGATTGAAATGGAGCCTATCCCATCAGAACAGACCCCTCATTCCCCAGTACTGGTGTGAGTGTCCCATATATTCAAATCTGCTTCTCTCAGACCAGTCTTTAAGCCAGGCATTTACCTCCTTTTTAAATTTGTTGATTCTATGCCAATTAGCTCCTGGCTCAGTTAGTAACCTAGAGAGTTGTTTTTTTTTTTTTGGCTCTGCTTTTTTAAATTTTTAGCCTCTGCAGAACCTCTCTTCCAGTTCTCTTTGCCTACATGGATCGCAACAACTGGATCTTTTCCCCTCTCACCTAAAGTTCCTCTGCAGCCCAGATGCAATCTTGAACCCAGGCACGCAACCAATCTTCAAGACTCTCAATCCTGGCCATGGAGAACAGTGTCCATTCCCCTGACTATATTATCCCTAATTACGATTGCATTTCTCTTCTGCCCCTTCTTGAATGACTCCCTGTATCACAGCACTATGGTCAGTTTACAAGCTCAAGGACCTGAGGCTCCTGAAGCACTGCCTCTGCGATTTCCTCTACCTGCCTTGCTCATAATCATACTCTCTTGTCCTTAACTACCTCAAATTCAATCTGTAGTCAAGTGGTCTGGCTACCTCCTGAAAGTGAACTCTTTTCCACTTCCCTGATGCGTCAGTGTTCAAAGTTCAGATTCCAGTTCAGAGTTGAGCTGGAGTTGCTCAAGCAATGAACATTCGCTACACTTGCTAGGGACCACAATGGGCTCCACTAGTTCTGGTGCCTGGCTCTGCACCTCTATTTTGTTTAATTTGTTTTTTGTTTCTTTTGGTTTTATTCTGCAAATATTTCTCCTATTTACCCTCCATCTGAAAGTAACCTAAAATAGTAAAATTAGCAGCTATTACCAACCAATGAACTTTCGTTTACTTGTGTCCATATGTTCTTGTTTGCTTTATGCTTTACTTCATTTTATCCTGTTAAAAGACCTTCCAAACTGAGAGCCAGGAATGCAAAAAGCATCTCTTTCCTCTGCACCATATTCCCATGCTGCTGCAAAATCTCTGAAGTATATACTCTGGCTGTGCCTCTCTCCTGAGGTGATCTCTGCTTCCTCAACATGCAGACCTTCTGCTTTTTACAGACTACCTCTGCCTCTGATTGAGACCCATTGTAATTTTTGTTTTATTGTTGTGCCAGAGCTTTAACTCAAAAGTATTCACTGGATTACAAACCATCATCCACCTCAATTAATTTCCAAATGGTGACTGAATTTGACACTGGTCATAATGGTGCATTTGATCTGCCTTATGTACCTGACTACAATCTGATCATTTTATAAAGTGTTATTTCACTTTGCTTGGAAGAACAGAAAGTGGATTGATGCTGAATCTTTTTTTTTTGTATTTTTTGAATATTGCAGTACATGTTGGAACTGGCAGATGCATTGCTTTACTGTCATTTAAAGAAGGTGATTCACAGAGACATCAAACCAGAGAATCTACTGCTTGGTCTGCGTGGGGAGTTGAAAATAGCTGACTTTGGCTGGTCTGTGCATGCTCCTTCATCCAGGTTTGTGTGAATTGTCATTTTATAGTGATCAATTTGCAAATGCATAATAAATATCTGGTCATTATCATGTCCAGTGACAAGACTGGTGTTCTGAGCTGTATGAATGTGCAGTGATGAGGAATGTACTAAATAGGGAGCAAGCATTTTGCATACATGCAGTGTTCCTTTTTTGTGTTGTATACTTAAAGGAACTGCACTGTGCAACCAGTTGGTGAGTCTCAGCACCTTTTTTTAGATTACATTACAGTGTGGAAACAAGTCCACACCGAAGCGCAACCCACCCATACCCCTACATTTACCCCTTACCTAACACTACAGGCAATTTAGTATGGCCAATTCACCTGACCTGCACATCTTTGGACTGTGGGAGGAAACCGGAGCACCCGGAGGAAACCCACGCAGACACGGGGAGAATGTGCAAACTCCACACAGTCAGTCGCCTGAGGCGGGAATTGAACCCGGGTCTCTGGCGCTGAGGCAGCAGTACTAACCACTGGGCCACCGTGCCGCCCACCTATTGCAAGAGAGGAATAAATAAGTTATACGTTCATGGATTGATGTTGGTAAAACCAAAAATACTTCCTCTGGCTCAAAAGCAACATCTCCAAGAGGATGGAAGTCTTTGCCCGATTTGGCACTGATTTGAGTTCCTATCCTACACCTGATTTGTCACCTAAAACCTCTTTCCATCTTAAACAGGTCCTCATTTCATGTCATAAATGTACAACTATCCATCACCCCACCTGCTCTCTGCAGTCTAAGCTTATCTAGATCACAACTGTCTGTGGTAGATAACCCGCATGATCATTTTCCCTAAAAGTCCTAAATTTTAATTGAAGGCGACAGAGCCAAAACTTTAATGTCATTCTTCTTTGCAGATGCTGCCAGACCAGTTGAACATTTTCAGCATTTTCTATAAATTGTGATTCCCAGAAACTGCTGTTTTTCTTTCTGGTTTTGTTCTGGTCAGGCTCAGCAAGGCTCCTATATTCCAGTGAATGATTGAAAGATGCGTATCCTTATTCAGTTCCTTCCAAGTGTTTTTTTGGTCATACTGCAATGTCTTCTACTCATACAGACTACTTGTTCTCAACTCCTCAAACAATGGGGTAATGTGCTCACTCCCAGGAAATCTCTCAAAATCCTTGTCTTCGAATTCTCCGTCTCTGCTTTTCAAAGCTTTTTATCTGACTTCACTTTCCCTCTTAGTGCCAGTAGTATGATGGTAAACCTGAATAGGAGTTTAAAAATGTATTTCATTTAGATCAGATATTAAAGGTGTATTTGAAGCTTTTGCCCAGCATGTGGTTTAATCTGATGTGAGGAAAAACTATCTTTACCAGTAACCTCTATCAATGATTCAATCATTGACCAATAGCAGTATTCAGACATTGGATTTTACTTGCAGTAAAGTCAGAGTTGATGAGCCGCTTCCAGGTTTTGTCTGACCTTTGATTTGATCAATAAGGGGTGGCACTGCTGCCTCACCGCACCAGGGACCCTGGTTTGATTTCTGCCTTGGGTGAGTGTGCAAACTCCACACAGACATTCTCCCAGAGTCTGCATGGATTTCCTCCAAATGCACCAGTTTCCTCCCACAACCCAAGGATGTGCAGGTCAGGTGAATTGGCTATGCTAAATTGCCCATAGTGTTAGGTACATTAATATGGGGTAGGGGAGTGGGTCTAGGTGGTTACTCTTCAGAGGGTTGGTGTGGATTTGTTGGGCTGAAGGGCCTGTTTCCATAGTGTAGGGAATCTAATCTAATCTAATAATCAAATCCCTGCAGAAGAAAGACTTTATGCGGCACTTTGGATTACCTGCCTCCAGAGATGGTGGAAGGGCGTTTGCATGATGAAAAAGTGGACTTGTGGTGCCTGGGCATTCTGTGCTATGAATTCCTGGTAGGACACCCTCCGTTTGAATCATCATCTCACCAAGAGACCTACAGGAAGATCTGTAAGGTAATCGGCTATCAGTCGAGATTTTAATAATTTTTAGGCTGTTCATATAGAGGTCAGTTATGTCTAGTGATACATTTGGAGCACTGCTGTTCTGATGCTTGTGAACATGGTTGTTGTCTTATTAGTTCATCAGTAAGAATGTGCTGTTTGGGTGTGTTGTTTACAAATCCACTATTGCTGTATTTTCAACTGGTCCTCAAACTGAATCAAATAACCAACACCTGAATTTTTTTTCCAGGTTGAAATCCATTTTCCATCCAGCATGTCAGATGGTGCTAAGAGTCTGATCAGCCAGTTGCTTCGACATAATCCAGTCCTGAGACTTCCCCTCAAGGGAGTGATGGAACATCCATGGGTGAAAGCCAATGCCCGGAGGCTCCTTCCACCAGAATGTACAGCCAGTGGTGAGAATGAAGGTCCTCACTAACCCTGGGGATTGATAATGTGTATGCAAGCCATGTAATTAGCAATTCTCATGTGTAAATATACAACTGTTATATACTCCATATCTTTTCTCTACCCTTGATCCTCCCTTGGTTTGGTTTCAGCTGTTTGTCTTCTAAAGTTGAAGCTGACCTTTTGAGAATGTAGTATCCGTCTTCACAGAAAAGCTTCAGGCACTTAGTGGAACACAGATCTTGAATATTGCTGAAAAGAGACCTGTTGCTGAAGATTTTATCTTATGCTTGTAAGACAAATTTCAAACTCTCAATTTATAGTACATGGGAAAAGTGTGGCAATTGGTGACAAATTTCTTGTCAGCAACATTCAAATAATTTGATTTTGGTTTCAAGTTCTTGTTTTAACATTTTTCTTAACTGTTGAGTGCCTTGATTTCTTTATTGTAAATCATGTTCCCCATACTGGCATTCAGTCTCAGCTTTGTGTTGCTTTTGTGTAAATGAGTGACCAGTTCTGAAGCAAATCCAATGTGTATGAAACATGTATTTGCTGCTTCGAGAGCTGATTGAATTCTGCCAGACTCGATTAGTTTGGGAATTGTTTCTCTTTGCTGTATGTAGTCACTAAATAAACTTGACATTAGTGAATTTTATACAGAGTTTTTTATAACATTTTTAGTCAGCAGTCTGGGGCTGTGGCTCTTCTGAAAACAGAGATTAATATTCTAATGGTCACTAACTTCCTGCTGTTTATTTGCAAATAAAAATATCCTGAAATTACTTGCCTTTGTAGCCTGATCTTCCACACTGTCGATGGAAGTACCTGTACATGTCAAATTGAGCTTGGTGCAGTAGCATAGATGTAACAGATGTGCAATATCACCTATTTTAAATGCCAAATTGATCCACAACTTTAAGAACCATGGCAAAGGCTTGAAAAATGTTTGTTTCCAAACAAACTTATTTGCATAATTCTATAACTGAGACTCCATTTCTCTTTGTCTTCTAGCAGACCTCTTATGAGGTTAACAGCTACATTTTAAGGATAGATTGTCCTTGCTAACTTTAAATAGACACAAATGGCTGGAGGAATTAAATCTGGTAGTATCTGTAGGGAGAGAGGAGTTCATGTTACAATTTTGTTTTTGCTGCATATCATAGAACACAGACCATAGACCAGTACAGCACAGAACAGGCCCTTCAGCCCACGATGTTGTGCCGACCATTGATTCTCATGTGAGGTAAACCTAATATACGAACTCTCATTTCTGTGACCATATGCATGTCCAGCAGTCTCTTAAATATCCCCAATGACCTTGCTTCCACAGCTGCTGCTGGCAACGCATTCCATGCTCTCTCAACTCTGTGTGTAAAGAACCTGCCACAGGTCATATTGCACCTTTTTAACATGTAAATATTTGAGGTGTTTCACAAATTTACACTATCACAGTAGACAGCTACCTGTGCACTTGATCACAGCAAGTATTTAGCATCCTAAATGAAGAGGTATGGGCTTGGGATGACTTCAAAACTTGCCATTGAAGATGAAAAGGAGTTTGAAGGGCTTATGCCTAAAATGTTGATTCTCCTGCTCCTTTGCTGCCTGACCTGCTGTACTTTTCCAGCAACACACTGATCTCCAGCATCTAAAGTCCTCACTTTCTCCACATATCTCTGGAACTATAAAACTTGAAGTTGGGGTTGTAATGTCTCCAAAGCCATCATGCTCTTTTGTACCCAGAGTTCAACACATCACTTGAACTAGGACTGAATTAATTTCCTGTTGGAATAAAAATAAAGTATTGGAGAAGCTCAGGAGGTCTGGTAGCATCTGGAGAGAAATCGGAGTTAACGTTTTGAGTTCATTATCAGTTTTACTTTCTTCCTGGCTTGCTATCAGCAATCGAGTTGTCGCACACGGCCAGCTCTGTAACCAGCTTAGGCATCTCGCTATTGTCAGTTCCAAAAAAGGATCACTAGACTTCGATTTCTGTTTTTGTTTCTGTGAAATCTTGTTGCTTGAATAACAGCTGGAAGACTGAAATCACTGAATTCCAGAAGGCAGTGAGACACCTTTTGACTTGATCCCCAGAAGGCATTAAATATATTTTTCATAGGGGAACTCTGAGGGAAGTAGTTTACAGCATATGTTTTTAAATTGTTGAGAGCTTAGCTGACAATATTTATGAACTGACACTGGTTTGAGGGAACATTTCACTAGAAGATAGTTCAGGAGCCAATTTTTCTGTAAGATGGGTGAACAAGACCTAGATCCTAAATTATTCGAGAATCAGGTCTACACAATCACGAGGCATAACCAGACAAAAAGTGTAAAATATACAGGCTGATAAGGATAAAATGCTACAAGTTTCAAGTAAATGGTTCAAACATAATGCTAATTAAAAATAAAGCCTAGTCTATCCATAAGAAACTCCCATTGTTAAAGACAACCAAAGAAGAATAGAACATGACAAGTTCAGAAGGAGCTGCAGATGTGGTAGCAAGATTCCCAAACAAACATTAAGTCTGGATGAAATGATTTATTAACCTTTACTCTATGAACACACTTTACTCCAGCAGCTTTTTATTTTAAACACTTTCTTCATAAGGACACCTTCAGTATAGTTAAATTGGTTACATTTTAAATCTGTAAACAGCAGAACTGTACATCCACACTTGCACAGGACACTAATAGCTTGTGTTGGTAAGACATGACTTTTCTTTCAAAGTGCCCTTGGAACTTACAGGGAGATGTCGGCAGTTAGATCAGTGGCGAAACCACATTTTAAGTAAATACAGACATGCTATTATCAAGGGAAACTGCACATGAATGTTCCAGTAATGGACAAGGGAACACATGAAGCATATTACCCTTTACCTCCTCTTGCACTGTACTTCTAGTTGCCAGGAATTAGATATTGCTAAATCAGCTATGGCTGATCAAAGCTTAAGTTCATTTATGTAAGAGGAACCATTAATATATGTACACATTTTAAAAAGATTCTGTGGAGAGCATCTAATCCAGTCAGACCACACTTACACCATGTTTAAATCAGAAAGGACTGAAGTGCCATGCTCTTAGTAATGTACCATGTTTCTATTTAAAGCAAGCACTGAGGTTACATTGAATTTAATTTTTAAAGGCTTAAAGGAAAAGTTCACATATACAAGTTTAAAACCAGGCATTATTTTTTTCCTTGAATAAACAGCTATAATCAACAAATGTTTTCGGGGAGAATTAAATGCCTTCCTGTTCAAAATGGGTTTGAAATTGCAATCACTTCTCCCATTGTCTCCTGTTCCTTTTACCTCTCCCAGATCATTGTATCATGATTCAAAAATATTATGGACATCCTCATTTTTTTCTGCAATCACTGCTGCCAATATACTCTGTTGTGAATACAATGAAATATTAAATGCCATTTCTAAATGTTGCCAATATGTATTTTAAAATGCCATCCTGCGCCATGGATCTTAACATTTTACAACTCTAGAATTTGCCCAGACAGCAAATTCAACTCTATGCTTAAAAGCTGTTCACAGTAAGTGATGTGAAGTCATCTACTTCCCCAGTACTGCAGTCAGTTTCCTCTTTGTACCCTGTTCAAGTTTTATGTTTGGGGCATGGAAATCAATCATGCTGTGTACAGAATCCAAGGCCAGTCATCAGTCAAAGTTCAAACTTTAATCATCTGAACGCTCTTTAAATGTGACCAGATGACAAGTTTTAGAAACCTAAATTGTCATCTTGCACATACATCAGGAACTAACGAAAGTATAAAATCTGCTGGGCAGTCCAAGTCTTCCAATCAGATTACTCTAAGCCTTCAGTTTCTCTCATCAAAGATAATAAAGGAAGGGCTAAATCAAGTGTGATTACATCATTTTATATCCCATCCTAAAACAATATCCTCAGAAGAACCAGCTGAACAACAATTCTGTATGCTGAATAAGAGTTCAACTGGTAATATTTAGTTCCAATATTAATTGAGTGTATTTGTTTGCAAAAGTATTGAATCCTAAGAATTATAGTCAACCAAAATTGTTTTTTAAAATCATTAAAAAAACTGGTGCAATTGCTGCTGTCTATATAAAGTAAGTCAGCAATTTTTAATCAATGAAAATTAGTTAGGTTCTTTTCTCCCCAGATTTTTTTTCCAGTGAACTTGAGCAGTGAGATGCATTTTACACAGTTCTAGAAAACTGGCAGGCACAGCAAGTACAATAAATATAAATTCAAATGAAACATTGTCTGTGAGTTCGAGGAGCTGGCAATACTGAGAGAAGGTGAGCAGATTCTGGAGTTAGTACCATTTGTAAAAAAAAAGAACGAACTGGTTAAACCAAAACGTTCACACTTTTCTGAGTACTAAACACTGAAGTTTCACAAGTAAAAGCATGAGCTGAAAGATGTGACCGTCTGATGCTGCTTTAGTGAATGTACATGAAACACAAGAAAGGATCAAATGGTATAAATAGCAGAGCAATACATTAGACATGTTTACTCCAGCAAAACTGGGAATTCTTGTATCAGTGATTTTCAAAGATTACGCACTTGTTGATCTTTTCTCATCATAGGAGTTAAATTTAAAATTTCAGTAGTGTTCCCTTGTTGCCATGTCATGAATTGGGAATCTAACTGCAGTCAGGCACCCTGTACAAAGTCAATCTAGAAACATTTACACCTCAATTACTGCATTCTATTAATCCATAGGTTCTGATCCTTCAGAGTTAAATAAGAATTAACATGTTTCTACAAAGACAGGTGTCTGGTTGAGTAAAAACTATTGTAGCCTCAATTTCCAGGGTTTAATGTCATGTCTCTGGGAGCTGATTAATATCTGTCAGTTTTGTGTCATTTAGGATTACACGGACATTATCTAGGGTGTCCGCCTGGCGAATCCGCTCCAATTGCACCTATTAGGAGAAATGAAAAGAAAACAAATATTGGTAGTTGTTCACCATGACAGACTTCTTTGAAACCATGGTCACAAACACGAATGAATGCAGTCACTTATTCCGTTAATTTGGAATCGGACAAAAAGTGAAGAGAAACTTTTGAATTTTCATTTTAACACAGTAAAGATACAGAAGGAAATAAATCATAAAGATATTATACTTATACTTTACAACAAAGAAAAGATAGCTTAGCAGCAAAGCCTCTGATCCTGTTGAGTAAAGATCAAGAAAGGAGGGACTGCAGGGTTGAAAGAATGAACCATCAACAATCAGAAGACAATTCAGATGTTGTCTTGGGTTTCAACACAAATTAGGTTATTGCAGCTGGGGTCAAGACAACAAGCACTCAAATCATTAAGATTGGCATATTTCTAGTGTACAATTCCTCAATTTAAAACTCATGAACCAACTCTGCATTAGATGTCTCACTTAGCTGCAATGTACAATATTCAAAGCTAGAAGATGGGATTGATTTATCCCTAATACAGCCTCAGCTGAGATCTGGCTCATTTCTACCCCACCCATTTAATGGTTATGAGAAAGGATTCCTTACCTGTAACGTCTGGGAGAGTTTCACAAAATCTCTCTGTACTTGTTCACTGACATCAAGCTCAGTCTGTAACCTCTGACCCTTATTCTTCTCTTCATACAGCAATTGTTCTAGGCTGGTCTGAAACAAAAATGAAATAAACTTTTGTTTCATTACAACTCTTAAGTACTATCATCCCGTGCATTTTTGAATTACTCTCACTGGTCATCCCTGGCTGTCTGTCCCAAAGAGGGTTATTTATTCAGATTTGTATCTGAGTAAATTCAGTACGTTCGCTGAATCCTCTTACTAAAAATGATTACAGAATAATAGCACTTTGGGTGGTATAATTCTTTATTGCCACTGCTAAACAAATTGATTAAATAGTAAAAAGACAACAGACATTTGGCAGCAGATAACCCCAAACAGCTATAGTACAAAATAATTTTTTTTTTTTTTACACAAAATCTATAAAATTCATCTCTTTCACAGAAAGTACTGTGCTGTAGATATTGGTATTAGTCAAGCCTCAAGAGAAGCGTTCTCCTCAGCCAGATGTTTGAGACAGGAGCCCATAGTTCAATCTAACATTCCAGTGCATAAGAGGGGATGGGATGCATTCTAGGTGGTGTCAATTATCATGGGATCTTTCCATTCCAACTAACAGGACAGAACATGTCTGAGCCAAAAATTAGTTACCCCTTAACAACACTACTAAAACCTCTTGTACAAATTGGTCATGATATTTGATCAGTAATACCACTGGTTGTTGAGCTTTTTGGACCTGAAGCTTTGAAAAGTGCGATCAAAGTTTGACCAACCCCTCCAACACATAGAATGCTCTGCCATTAAGATCAGTCCATCTGCTACTTGTTCATTTCAATGCAAGGTTCATGAGCATTCAAACCTGTGGCCAGTTACAAGCCACTGGGCTGTTTTCCTGACTTAGTTAATTCCACTGACCACAACTGAGAAACATGCTCCCCTCAATTCATACTTGTGGATTTAGAACTCCGAAGTACAGAGGTATATGATCACAGGATCTATAGTGTGATAAGTGACAGTGACATTTTATTACTTCACATACACTCTCCAATTTGCACCTAGATCATGAGTGCTGATCAGTTATAATCTGAAACTGCTTAACTTCAGTCTCCCAAGGTTAGTTGCCCACCCGCCGATGTGTGACAGAGAAAAGGAAATAATTTGTATTTACATAATACCCTGAGGCCAGGTGCTGCTGGTCTTTTTTGAAGAATAATAACTGAGGGGCTACACTAGAGACTGTCAGCTTGGATTTCACACTCAACCTTCACTGAAGGGCATGAACACCCAGAATCTTCTGGTTCAGAAGTCAGGGGGTTACTGCGTCACAGTGGACATGTACTGATGCAACCTTTAAGGTACATTCTACATTTTAAAAAATTAGAATACGTTAAAAATTCCACTTGCTTCATTAAAGGTTACATGTTAGTTGTGAAGTTCTTGCAGGTGATTAAATACACAATCCCTAACATGAACAGAATTGTAATCCTGACATAAGGCTAGCTACCTGACGAGGAGCACTCCAAAAGTTTGTGCTTCCAAATAAATTCGTTGGAGTATAACCTGGTGTTGTGTGATTTTTAACCTGATACAAGACACAATAATACATGCAGTATTGGTTTTCACCAACTGACGGTGCAGATAAACACAAAAAGCTGGATTCAATATATCCAATCACAGAATCCCTACAGTGTGGAAGCAGGTCATTTGGTCCATCACCTCCACATCAACCCTCTGAAGAGTATCCCATCCACATCCACACTGCTACCCTATAATCCTGCATTTTCCATGGCTAATCCACCTAACCTATGCATCCCTAGTCACGATGGACAATTTAGCTTGGCTAATCCCACACTATCTGCATTTCTTTGGTCTGTGGAAGGAAACCCATGCAGACATGAGAATGCGCAAACTCCACATACTTCCCAGGGTGGAATTGAACCAGTGTCCATGATGCTGTGCCCTAACCACTGAGCCACCGCAATCTAACAAATTTCTGCTCTATCAACCTTCTCTCAATATTTTCGCGTCATTAAGGAGTTCTTGCAGCATAATGTTAGTGTCTCTGCCTCTGGTCCAGAAGTGGTTCAGGTCCCACCTGCTTCAAAAGGTGTGTAGTAACATCTCTGAATAGGCTGATACAGAAAATATCTCAACATGTCATTGGCAGTATTGTCAAGTTGCACTTATCTCCTGACTTCACAGTAACTTGGTCCAAACTTGGACGAAAGAGCTGAACTCCTGAAGTGAGGACAGTGTGACTGCCTCAACATCAAGGCAGCATTCAAATGAATGTGGCATCAAAGTCAATGAGAATTAGGGAGGGAAAATTCTATGCTGGTCGAAACAAAATAAATTATGGTTGTCAGTCTCTCAGCTCCAGGATATCTTTGCAGGAGTTCTTTAGTGAAGTGTCCCATGCTCAACCATCTTTAGGAGCTTCATCAATGACTTTTGCTCCATCATAAGGTCACTGATAATTAATCACACAATGTTCAGCACCATTTCTGACTCCTGAGACACCGAAGCAATCCATGTCCATATGCAGCAAAAACTGGACACTATCCAGGCTTGGGCAGATAAATTACAAGTTATATTTCCATCACACAATTACCAGTCAATGATTAACTCCAACAAGACAGAATCCAACCATCTCCCCTTAATATTCAATGGCATTACTGTCGCCGAACCCCCTATCAAAATGCAGGACCAGACTTTCTAATATTGTGACTACAACAGCAAGTAGGTGGTGAGGAATTCTACGGCAAATAACTTACCTCCAGTCTCCCCAAAAGCCTGTCCACCATCTGCAAGGCACAAGTCAGGAATATGATGGAATACTTTCCAATTACCTGGAAGAGCGCAATTTCAACAATACTGAAGACTTTCAACATCATCCAGGATAAAGCAACCTGTTTGATTAGCACCCCATTCACCACCTTCAATATTTGCTCCCCCCTCCAATGACACTCAGTGGCAGCATTACAAGATGCATTTCAGCACTCACAAAGCATCCTTTGCCAGCACCTCCAAACCCACAAGCTCTACCACCTATATATTATATATATAGTAGATACATGGGAACACCACCACCTGCAAGTTCCCTTTCAAGCGAGGCACCATCCTGACTCAGTACTATATCACTGTTCCTTCAGTGCTCCTGGAATTCTCTCCCAAACCTGGGGATCCAAACAGTACAGCAGTTCAAGAAGGCAATTCAACACCATCTCCTCCAGGACAATTAGGGCAACAAATACTGGACTTGTCAGTGACTGCCACATCCCATGAAAGGACTTTAAAAATCTTAAAATACCAATGATTCCAATTTGCTGCAATACGTTTGAACACAAAGGATTGAAGCTACTACAAGCTTTCTAATCACAAATTGGACTGAAAAATTCTAGAAATAAGAAATTTCAGAATGTTACTGAACTGAGCAACAAACTGGCAGGAATCAATTCATCAAAATTACTCTCGGCCAGAGACTGGCCCAAATCCATAAGTGAAAAAATACTTCAGAGTATTATTTAATTCTTTAATTTTTATTTAAAGGATTGCTTTGAAGATTGAAATGCATTTAATTTGCCAATGCATAGGTCTTGTTACAAATCAACCTGCTCTGCGAATTCCACAGTCATTATAAAGAAAAGAGAAACCTCTCTCTGTTCCAGCAGGACGGTAGCCTAAGTAATTGAAAGTAAAAGCTCAATTTTACATTGAGCCTATAGCTAGAATCTACATGGCCAGGATGATGTGGAGAATACTTCTCCACATTGTCAAATAACATGATGGAATCTTTATGATCACCTGATGGAGAAAACTTGGCATTGGTTTAACATCTCACCAAAAGATGCTATCTCTATGGCACCCCCTCAGTATTGCACTGGAGCAAGTGGGGCTATAGATCTGGTAGCAAGGCAGCCAGCCAGAGGTTTGCAGAAGTGGAGGAGAGATGTGTGCAAAGGGGTTAATATAAGGAATATAAAGAGATTCAGGAGACTTGGAGGTTTTCCTTGCAATAAGATAGGAAGTGTAAAAGCAAATTGTTGAGAGCGGAATGTAAACTGGTGGGAGTAACAGGAACATGTAAGGAGCTTTCCGAAAAGTCAGCACCTGTAAAGAAAATGTATGGTAAACTAGTGACACTGGTGCAAGTGTCAGGAATTTCCACAGGACAAGGTGCATGAGAAAGTGGAACTTGGAGAAAACTCATGCATCAATGTTTTTAACATGAAAGAAAGATAAGGATGCTAAGGATTACAAGAGGTTTATAATTGAAGGAAAAATCACTCCATTTTTGACCAAGAGCGAGTCTAAAGTGATTCTTAACATGGGAGATATTGTTCAGCTCAGAGCTTACTGTTAGCAAAGGATTTGAAACTTCCTCCAGAAAGTTCACAGAGTCATGGTATATTAAGAAATCATGTTGAGGGAAAATTTGTACCTTTCCCATTACATTAAGTGCATTAAAGATTGTGCTCTGACAACAGGATCATGTGTTGGAATTGTTCCTAACTTACCAATCTAAAACGTAGGTTTAATATTGGGGAAATAACATCACGGATGATATTCTGTTTTCACCAATTGGAAAGGAGGTTAGCACTGCTGCCTCACAGCGCCGGACATCCGGGTTCAATTCCCGCCTCAGGCGACTCTGTGGAGTTTGCACATTCTCCCCGTGTCTGCGTGGGTTTTCTCCGGGTGCTCCGGTTTCCTCCCACAGTCACAAAGATGTGCAGGTCAGGTGAATTGGCCATGCTAAATTGCCCGTAGTATTTGGTAAGGGGTAAATGTAGGGGTATGGGTGGGTTGCGCCTTTGGTGGGTTGGTGTGGACTTGTTGGGCCGAAGGGCCTGTTTCCACACTGTAATGTAATGTAATCTAATCTAATATGTCATCTGCCTATTTGTAATCCAGCTGAGCAAAGGATTTGTGCAAGCAGTCATGATGACTCCATATTAGTAAAAGACAGTACAGAATTCACACAAGGGCTGTAGAACTGCCAAGTTAGATTTTTCAATCGAAAGGACTACAACAAAATTGTGTCCTTGAAGAGTCAATGTCACCTGACACTGAACAGCAGTGTTGCTAGTATGGAGATATGAAAACAACAGGAAATTCGCTAGTTCCCAAAACACTGTTGGAAATGACAAGTAGGCCGGAGAGGTACAGTTTGTAAACTGCATGGGAACTACACATGTTGAAAAGGGGATTCTAAATTTGGAATGTGGAGGGTGTGAATATTACTTGGAACAAATTTCATAAGGTAAGCATGAAACTGGATCAGAAGAAACAGAAAGCTATTGAAATGCAGAGATCAAATCTGAAAGAAATGTAACATAGAACAATAGAGCACAGTGCAGGTCCTTCAGCCCTCAATGTTGTGCCAGCCTTTTATCCTGCTCTAAGATCAGACTAATCTATACACCCTTCATTGAACTAACTTCTATGTGCCTATCCAAGATTCGCTTAAATGTCCCTAGTGGAACATGAAAAGCATCTCAATGTTATTATGAAGTAAACACAAAAGGAACTTTTAATCAGGATAAAGATGCTTATGTTGGCATGCACAGAAGCCATTCTGAATTTATTCTTTTAAAAATGAGAAAGTACTTGATTGAGTTCTGAAAATTAACTTAAAGGTGGAATTGAAGCATTCTTTGCAGAGCTAAGGAAGAGCCCAGAAAAATAATTGGCACTACGTTATCTCGAGGATATGAAGCATACATCACACTAATATTCTTGCATTTGTCTGAGTTAAGGTTTATAGAAGGAAAAGAAGTAGAGACGCCATGTCAGAAGTGTTGACTTTTAGGTGTACTTGCTCGAAAAGCAAACTGAACTGCACTGGCTCTGTGGTAGTTGGAGTTCTTAGGGAGTTCATTCTATAAGAACAAGCAATCATCATGCAGAAATTGCAGAAATAAGCTATATTGATGAAAAGGCAACCAAACTACATTAAGTCATTGAGTCAACTTCCACAGGGCTCTTCAGAAACACCCATTTTTTCCTCAACGGAGGATTCCCTGCTACTGTGGCTTAGCTATGCCTGACCCACTTCCCGAACACCTGCCCTCAGCCTGCTCTTCCCATTCGCAATACTGATAGGGTCCCTCAGAACTCACTTTCCACACCACCAGCATCCACACCCAAAGGATTATATGCTGTTATTTCTGTCACCTCCAGTGGACGCCACAGCCAGGACATATGCCCTGCCCATTCCCTCGCTTGTCAGCCATCTGTAGGGACCATTCCCTTCGGGACACCTTGATCCACTCCTCCTCCGTTCCCAACACCTCCCCATAGCACCTTCCCAGGCAATTACAAAAGTTGTAATATCTGTCCGTTTACTTCCTCCCTCCACCCTAAGGCCCCAGACAAACCTTCCAGGTGAAGCAGCAATTTTCCTGCACTTCACCCAATCTAGTCCGATGTATTCATTGTTCACAACGTGCTCCCCTACACTGGGGAGATGAAATGCAGACTGGGTGACCGCTTTGCAGAATACCTTTGTTCTATCTGTAAGTGACCCTGAGCTTCCGATCACCTGTCATTTCAACACATCACCATGTTCCCATGTCAACATCTGTGAGGCAGGCCTGCTGCAGGGTTCCAGCGAGCATCAACACAAACTCAAAGAATAGCATTTCATCTTCCGCTTGGTATCTTGGGGCCTTCAGGATTGAATATATTTTATAGTGTGAACACCTCCTTCCATGTCTTTTACCCAGTCCCACATCCCATGTCCTGTCATGAGATGGATTGCTTTCTGCACAGCCGACCCATTTTCACCAACCCTTTGTCCCCATCACCTACTTCGCTTTTCTTTTTCCCTGGCTTACCTTCCAACCACCCCTTTGTTTGCCGAACTTATTTCCCCATCTCTCTCTCTGGGCTCTGTCACCACCTATCTTCTCACAAAAGGGATCTCTCCAAGTCAACAAAGGTCCTGATCTATAGGCTATCGGGCTGACCACCCTTATCTACTGCAAGGAAACCTGGACTGTTTGACCAAGGTTCACATTAAGATCCTCGAGAGATTCCACCATGGTGCCAACATCGAATTCTGTGAGGACCACCAGATGGACAGAGAATGAAACCTCTCCCTCAGCAGGTTCTCTTCTCCCAGCTTTCAGTTAGCCAACATTCAGAGAGTGGACACTAGAAAATATGCAGAATACGTTCAAAGTTGCCTTAGAGTACGGAAACATTGACAACATTGCCTGCAAGGAGAGTGCTATTGACCACTAATCTGTCAAGACACGGGCCACCTCAAGACTCAACCACCAGGTGGAATGGCAGTGGCAGAGGAAGGAGAAGGAAGCCAACCCACTTGGAAGCTGTGAATTCCACTTCCCTATGCAGCAACATGCCTCCGTTGCAGAAAAACCCACGGATCAAAAATTGAACTTCTCAGTCACCCAAAGACTCTTCTGGCCTGACAACCATCATTCGCAGAGTTCTGAGAAGATTTATCGGTCGGGTTGTGGATGAAGTGGTGGATTCATTCGCTGAGTTGGTGCGCTTTCCTGTAAATGTTTCATCGCCTCGCTAGGTGACATCATCAGTGCATCTTTGATAATAAGGTGCTGGTGCTCTGCTGGTACTTATATGTCTCTGTTTATTGGCACGTGCAGTTCTGTATCTGAGTGGTTTGTATATGGGGTCCAGTTCTGAATTCAAAAGGAGTGCTGATACATTCATTGTAGATTGTATTACTATTCTAACTTGTATAGTATTGTTCTAAACCATGAAATCTTGTGGTTTTATTCTCCTGGAAAGCCTTCTGATCTCACCTTTTGTTTAAAAACAAAAGGCTGCTGGTCCCTAATTGCAGCACAATTTGTTAGTCTGATCTGTGATCACAACACTGAATTACTTGAGAAGCTGTGACTGTGATGAAAAACTTAACTTTGGTGATGGCTTTTAGGTACAGTATACAAATGTGCGTCAGTTATTTTATGAAAAAAGCAACAAAATGCTCCTCCTCATCCCTGATGTCTTCTAAGAATTTAAAGACTGGTGTGCCTAGGAAATTAACACTTTAATTGAATATTGTGACTTTAGGTTTAATTGATTGGTAATGATCATTGAGGATTTCAATTAATTGAACAAATAACCCATACATCAATACTAATACAGAAGGTAATGTTACTATACAAACACATCAACTAAAAGGAGATAGAGAGTGAAAAAGTAGCCCCTAAACTCACCACAGAAAAATACATTGAAAACTCCACACAGAATGAAGTTTTATCTGGTAAAATATAGAATGCAGGAGTAGGCCATTTGGCCCCCTCAAGCCTGCTCCACCATTCAATATGATCATGGTCAATCTCCTGTCTCAATGTCATATTCTTGCTTTCTCTTCATATCCCTTGAAACCATTAAATCAAAAAAATTACAGATCCCTTTCATGATTATTATTCAGTGACTCAGCCTCCCCAAACTCTGTGGCAAAGAATCCCACATGTCCATCAGTTTTGAGTGAAAAAACATTTCCTTATCTTAGTTTTAAATGATGCACTTATATCCTTATGTTATGTCCCTGCTTCTAGACCACCTGACCAGGGAAAACATCCTCCTGCATCTAGTCTGTCCAGCTCTGTTATAATTTTATAGAGTTCAACAAGATCCCCTCTCATCCTTTGAAACTCTTGTGAATACAGGCCCAATAAATCTCTCCTCCAAGGACATTCCTGCCATCCCTTTATCAGTCCGGTGAACATCTGCTGCACTCACTCTTTGGCAAGTAAATCCTCTCTTCGGTACTTCAGCAAACAAAAAGGCCAATGAATCCACCTTGAACAGACTTCTGTCAGTACCTTCTATCCTTGCCAGTCCCAAATGAATGACAACACACAACGTGAAATCACCAGGTTAACCCCAACTCTTTGAATTCATGGTGTTGTACTTCTCACCTTTGCATCACCCTCCTTCTTCAGTTGTTCTTGCAAGCTGTTATTCACCTCTTCAAGATTGTCCAGGTACTGGATCTTCTCTTGCATTCTGGCTTCCAGCTGAAAACAAATGCAGTTTGTTTTTATTAAGAAGATAGAATGTTTGTGCTTTCCACTAGTATCATAGAATCCGGACAGTGAGGAAACAGGCCATTCGGCCCAATAAGTCCACACTGGCCCTCCGGACAGTATCCCACCTAGACCCATTACCCTACCCCTATTATTCTACATTTCCCCTGATTAATACACATAGTGTTCAGGGATGTATAGCCTATGGGAAATTTAGCTTGGCCAATTCACCTAGCCTACCCATCTTTGGACTATGGGAGGAAACCTATGCAGACACGGGGAGAATGTGCAAACTCCACACAGACAGTCACCCGAGGCCAGGATCAAACCCGGGTTCCTGGCGCTGTGAGGAAGCAGCGCTAACCACTGAACCACCGTGCTGTAAGAAGTGAAAGATAGAAAGGGAAATACGATAGGGGCATTTACGGGACTTTTAGATAAGCATCATGAATATGCAAGGAATGGAGGGATATAGACCAAGGGCAGGCAGAAGGGATTAGTTTAATTTGGCGTCATGTTCGGCACATCATCAGCCAAAGGACTCGTTTCTGTGTTGTACTCTTCTATGTTGTATGAAAACGGGAATTGAAAACAGGGGTTATCAATAATAAGTTCTAATCGTGGTTTAAAATGAGTGAAGTTTTCCCCAAGTTACAGCACTGTTCTGTTGCTTGACACATTGAAGAGCACATTGTCTCAATAACATTCTTTCAACCATGAACCTCCAAAAGATTGCAGATCACACTGAAGACAATCGACAGTGAAGCGCATGCTGTTTAATCATGGTTTGGAGCTGATGGTGCTAACCAGCTCACCAATCTCAGTGAAAATCAACCAGACATAAAGTCATGGAGTCATAGAGATGTACAGCACAGCAACAGACCCTTCGATCCAACTCGTCCATGCTAACCAGGTATCCTAAATTAATCTTGTCCCATTTGCCAGCATTTGACCCATAACCCTTAAAAACCCCTCCTATTCATATACCCATCCAGATGCCTTTTAAATACTGTAATTGTACTGGTCTCCACCACCTCCTCTGGGAGCCCATTCCACACACACATCACCCTGTGTGTGAAAAGGTTGCCCCTTAGATCTTTTTTAGATCCTTCCCTTCTCACCCTAAACCTGTGCCCTCTAGCTTTCGACTTTCCTACCCTAGGAAAAAGGACTTGGCAATTCACCCTATCCATGTCCCTCATGGTTTTATAAACCTCTATAAGCCTCAGCCTCCAATGCTCCAGAAAAAATAGCGCCAGCCTATTCAGCCTCTCTCTATAGTGCAAACCCTCCAATCCTGGCAACAGTTTTATAAATCTTTTCTGCACCCCTTTCCAGTTTAACAACATCCTTCATTTCACAGGGAGACCACAACTGAATGCAGTATTCCAAAAATGCCCTAACCAATGCCCTGTACAGCCCTTGTAACATGACATCCGAACACCTATACTCAATGCACTGACTAATAAAGGCAAGTGTGCCAATTGCCTTCTTCACTAGCCGGTCTACCTGTGACTCCACATTCTGCATTCCAAGATCGCCTTTTTGGCAACACTCCCCAGGTGTATAAGTCCTGCCCTGATTTGCATTTCCAAAATGCAACACCTCACAATTATCAAATTTAAACTCCATTTGCCACTCCCATTTGATCAAGTAATTTCTTGTAATCCATATAAGCAATGAAAAAGTGCCTTGTGCACCATATGCTGCCAGAAAGCTGGGCCCTGTGTGTTTGTATATCAAGTGCACTACATGCAGCCAGAAAGTTGGGCTGTGTGTGTTTGTATATCAAGTGCACTACATGCAGCCAGAAAGCGGGGACATGTGTGTTTGTATATCAAGTGTACTACATGCAGCCAGAAAGTTGGGCCATGTGTGTTTGTATATCAAGTGCACTACATGCAGCCAGAAAGCGGGGACATGTGTGTTTGTATATCAAGTGCACTACATGCAGCCAGAAAGTTGGGCTGTGTGTGTTTGTATATCAAGTGCACTACATGCAGCCAGAAAGTTGGGCCATGTGTGTTTGTATATCAAGTGCACTACATGCAGCCAGAAAGCGGGGACATGTGTGTTTGTATATCAAGTGTACTACATGCAGCCAGAAAGTTGGGCTGTGTGTGTTTGTATATCAAGTGCACTACATGCAGCCAGAAAGCGGGGACATGTGTGTTTGTATATCAAGTGTACTACATGCAGCCAGAAAGTTGGGCCATGTGTGTTTGTATATCAAGTGCACTACATGCAGCCAGAAAGCGGGGACATGTGTGTTTGTATATCAAGTGTACTACATGCAGCCAGAAAGTTGGACTGTGTGTGTTTGTATATCATGTGCACTACATGCAGCCAGTAAGCTGGGTCATGTGTGTTTAAATATCATTTGCACTACATACCGCCAGTTATAATATTTCAAAACACACTGGTGGGTTGAGAACTTCCCTGTTTCAAGGTAAGTCTTCCAGCCCATCTAGCCACAGTATTTTTCTTTGGTCTATTCCAAATAACCTTGCAACCGTTTTTTGTCTTGAGGTCCGTTAAAGCTTTCTGTTCTATTATCCATGTCAGCAATATGTTCCAAGCACTGACCACCGTTTTTTATTAAAATAAAAAGTTTTTTTTTGCATTCCCTGATTTGTTGTCTTATTTGTAAATTTAACTGCTTCTCTAACTTCTACAGTCCAAAGAAAAGTTCACTTCCATCAATTTAGTTTGAGGTGAATAGATTATACCCTCTACCTCCCACCAGGTGGCACAGTACAGCATGAGCTGCTCACTCAGATTAGCCTCCCTAACAGCTGCTTCATTGGCAGTGCACAAAGCTCACAGCAAGTTAAAGATAAACAAAACAAACTTTTTCTGATTCCATGACCGTTTCAGTGTTAGGCATTTTCATGACAGTTACTAGTCTAAACGCAACAGCAGAGCAACTTTGAACAAAAACGAACCCTCACCTGATCTTTATCTGCTTTCACTCTCTCCAATTCAGTTTTTAAACTGGAGTAAGATGCTGAAAGGTAAAAGATTAAAGGGAGATTGTTTAGTCCAATATCTCTCTAAATGACAAAGAATGGCACATTTCACTGTTAATGCTGTACAGCAGCAATATACTAAGCTAAGCAGTGTGTGAACACAATGATGAAGAATGCAATTGCGCAAGTGTAACAAACACAGAGCTAGCCCATCATCTGTGAAAGGAAAAGGCAGGTTACAGTTGTGACCCATACAGGCTGAAGGCAAAGCCTGAAAGACTAATGCTGTATTTACGTTTCAGATGCTGGCAGGGGTGATAATGAATTTCCAGTGCCTGCTTTCATTACAGATTTTCAGCTTCAGAAATTTTTATTTATTTAAATATCATTCCTTATTAATTTGATAAATGCTAATTGACAGAACAGAATGATGTTGAATTGTCACAGTCATATATGTGTGGGGTGCTTGTGGGTGTGCAGGCTAGGTACTAGCCTATGAATGGGTTTAGTGTGTATGTATGTGAGTGAGAGGGTCGGGGGGAAGAGGGTGTGTCTGTATATAAAAGAGCAGTATCTGTGGGTGAAGGAGATGTGAGTGATGGGAGGGTTTTGTGTGCTAAGAGTGTGTGGAGTGGATATGGGGAGGCGTGAGATGTGTAGGTATATGTAAGGGGTGGCTGTTTGTGGAGGTGCATGTGTGGGATGGGTGTGTGTGAGGGTAGTTGTGCGTATGTGGGGACTGCTGGTGATGCTCACCTTGCTGATACTGACATTTAAAATCAGTTTTTTTAAAATGGTAAATATATCAGCAAATTGGGTTGGGAACTGTAGAAACATCCAGTTTAAATCATATCCTCGTTTATTGATGAGTTAATTTTAAATTCATGTAATTTCAAAATGAACCCCTACAGGTCCCTACTACCTCCAGGAATTGTACAGAAGGGTCACACAGTCATATTGACAAGGACCTCTATAAATTATAGAGGTACTGCTGTTCTATTTCATATACACAGGGACTGCTGTTCTTGACAAAAGAGACTTGGACTGCTGTTCTCTATAATGGAGAGGTGCAAACAAAGATTTATAGATAGGCAGGCAAATAGATTGGAAAGTGGCAGATTGATATAGTAAAGTTAGAGAAGATGCTTTTGGGGAGAAAGGATAGGGATATGCAATATTAACTTATTGCACAGTTCAAAAAGGTATACACAAATATAGGCATCTGGGTTTAGATTAGATTAGATTACTTTACAGTGTGGAAACAGGCCCTTCGGCCCATCAAGTCCACACCGACCCGCCGAAGCGCAAACCACCCATACCCCTACATTTACCCCTTACCTAACACTATGGGCAATTTACCATGGCCAATTCACCTGACCTGCACATCTTTGGACTGTGGGAGGAAACCGGAGCACCCGGAGGAAACCCACGCAGACACGGGGAGAACGTGCAAACAGTCAGGCGCCTGAGGCGGGAATTGAACCCGGGTCTCTGGCGATGTGAGGCAGCAGTGCTAACCACTGTGCCACCGTGCCGCTCATGTGTTTAGATCTTTAAAGGTGGCAGGATATGTTATGAGTAGTTAGCAAAGCAATTGGGAACTTGGGACTTCATAAACAGAGAAACTGAGTGCAAAGGAATGCTGTATAAAACTCTAGTTGGATCACACCTGGATCCAGTTCTTGATCCTCACACCTTAGCATGAAACAAATAGTATTTCAAATATAAGAGGGGTCAGACATAGGGCAAATGCAATGCAGTTGGAGATGGGTTTGAGCTTCATGCTGATAGATTCCTAATATTCACTGAACAGGCTAATGGCATAGAGTCATAGAGAAGGACAACACAGAAACAGATCCTTCAATTCAACTTGTCCTTGCTGATGGGACTAGATTTATCGAGGATATCCCATTTGCCAGCATTTGGCTCTTATCCTTTGAAACCTTTCCTATTCATATACCCATCCAATATGCCTTTTAAATGTTGTAACTACCAGCCTCCACCACTTCCTCCGGCAGCTCATTCCATACAAGCACCATCCTTCGCGTGAAAATGTTGCCCCATAGGTCCCTTTCCTCTTACCTTCAACCTATGCCCTTTCGTTTTTGACTCCCCCAGCCCAGGGGAAAGACCCTGTCTACTTACCTTATCCATGCCCGTTATGATTTTATAAACCTCTATAAGGTCACCCCTCAGCCTCCGATGCTCCAAGGAAAACAGCCCCAGCCTATTCAATCTCTCCCTATAGCTCAAACCTTCTAACCCTGGCAATATCCTTGTAAATCTTTTCTGAACCCTTTCAAGTTTCACAACAGCATGGAGACCAGAATTCCAAAAGTGGCCTAACAAATGTCTGTCTCGAACAATGCAGCACACTCTCAGTCCTGTAATAGTCGTCAGCCTAGATTAATGGTCAAGTCTTATAGTGGAGGCTTATTCAGAAACTGGTATGCCATCATTAAGTACAATTGACATGCCTATGCTAGCACATTACTCTAGAACAAACTCTACCAAAGTTATTCTATGGCTTTACAATGTAGTGGCCAGATCCTATTTGAGTACAGGTTTATAAGCTAAAAAGAACTATAAAAAGATGTGTATTGATGGGAATGAAGAAGAAAAGTGCAAAAAAAAAGTTTTGAAACATAAGTTAGGATAGGATAGTGAAGGCGGCATTTGGTATGCTTTTCTTTATTGGTCAGAGTATTGAGTACAGGAGTTGGGAGGTCATGTTGCTGCTGTATAGGACATTATTAGGCCACTGTTGGAATATTGCATGCAATTCTGGTCTCCTTCCTATTGGAAAGATGTTGTGAAACTTGAAAGGGTTCAGAAAAGATTTACAAGGATGTTGCCAGGGTTGGAGCATTTGAGCTGTAGGGAGAGGCTGAACAGGCTGGGGCTGTTTTCCCTGAAGCGTTAGAGGCTGAGGGTGACCTTATAGAGGTTTATAAAATTATGAGGGGCATGGATAAGATAAATAGACAAAGTCAGGGAGTCCAGAACTAGAAGGCATAGGTTTAGGGTGAGAGGGGAAAGATATAAAAAGAGACGGAGAGGTTAGTACGTGTATGGAATGAGCTGCCAGAGGAAGTGGTGGAGGCTGGTACAATTGCAACATTTAAGAGGCATTTGGATGGGTATATGAATAGGAAAGGTTTGGAGGGATATGGGCTGGGTGCTGGCAGGAGGGACTAGATTGGGTTGGGATATCTGGTCGGTGTGGACAGGTTGGACCGAAGGGTCTGTTTCTATGCTGTACATCTATCTCTGTGCCTCTAAGTAAAAACTGTTGAGAGAAATTACATATGTGAGCGAGAGTGATCAGAAGGGTGAAACTGATTTTATGAACATAGGCAGCAGCAAGTGGACAGTACCAAGATGCAAACTGTAGCTGTAAATGAACAGAGCAGAATCCAGTGGAAGGCAAAGTGGCTCAGTCAGGAATGTGTAAGGATGACTAATGTTTGGGGACTAGGTGCTGGCCGTTGTTAGAGATCAGCATTCTAAAACAGTACACAGTCAACGTGGGAAAAAGTGAGGACTGCAGATGCTGGAGATCAGAGCTGAAAAATGTGTTGCTGGAAAAGCGCAGCAGGTCAGGCAGCATCCAAGGAGCAGGAGAATCGACGTTTCGGGCATGAGCCCTTCTTCAGGAATGAGGGTGTGCCAAGCAGGCTAAGATAAAAGGTAGGGAGGAGGGACTTGGGGGAGGGGCATTGGGAATGCGACAGGTGGAAGGAGGTTAAGTTGAGGGTGATAGGCCAGAGACGGGGTGGGGGCGGAGGGGGCGGGAAAAAGATTGCAGGTCAAGAAGGCTGAGTCTGAGGGTTGGACTGAGAAAAGGTGGGAGGAGGGGAAATGAGGAAGCTGGAGAAATCTGCATTCATCCCTTGTAGTTGGAGGGTTCCTAGGCAGAAGATGAGGCGCTCTTCCTCCAGGCGTCGTGTTGTCATGGTCTGGTGATGGAGGCAGCCAAGGACCTGCATGTCCTTGGCGGAGTGGGAGGGGGAGTTAAACTGTTCAGCCACGTGGTTGGTTGGTGCGGGTGTCCCAGAGGTGTTCTCTGAAACGTTCTGCAAGTAAGCGGCCTGTCTCCCCAATGTAGAGGAGGCCAGATTGGGCGCAGCGGATGCAGTAAATGATGTGTGTGGAGATGCAGGTGAATTTGTGACGGATATGGAAGGATCCCTTGGGGCTTTGGAGGGAAGTGAGGGGGGAGGTGTGGGCGCAAGTTTTGCATTTTTTGCAGTTGCAAGGGAAGGTGCCGGGAGGGGAGGTTGGGTTGGTGGGGGGTGTGGATCTGACGAAGGAGTCGCGGAGGGAGTGGTCTTTCCGGAACGCTGAAAAGGGAGGGGAGGGAAATATATCCCTGGTGGTGGGGTCTGTTTGGAGGTGGCGGAAATGACGAAGGATGATACGATGTATCCGGAGATTGGTGGTGTGGTAGGGGAGGACCAGTGGGGTTCTGTCCTGGTGGCGATTGGGGGGGGTGGGGTTCAAGGGCGGAGGAGCGGGAAGTGGAGGAGATACGGTGGAGAGCATCGTCAACCACGTCTGAGGGGAAATTGCGGTCTTTGAAGAAGGAGGCCATCTGGGTTGATCAGTTGTGGAATTGGTCCTCCTGGGAGCAGATCCGGTGGAGGCGAAGGAATTGGGAATATGGGATGGCGTTTTTACAGGGGGCAGGGTGGGAGGACGTGTAATCTAGGTAGCTGTGGGAGTCGGTCGGTTTATAGTAAACGTCCGTGTTGATTCGGTCGCCCGAGATAGAAATGGAGCGGTCTAGGAAGGGGAGGGAGGAGTCTGAGACGGTCCAGGTAAATTTGAAGTTGGAGTGGAAGGTGTTAGTAAAGTGGATGAACTGTTCAACCTCCTCGTGGGAGCACGAGGTAGCGCCGATACAGTCATCGATGTAGTGGAGGAAAAGGTGGGGGGTGGTGCCAGTGTAACTGCGGAAGATGGACTGTTCCACATATCCGACGAAGAGGCAGGCATAGCTGGGGCCCATGCGGGTGCCCATGGCTACTCCTTTGGTTTGGAGGAAGTGAGAGGATTGGAAAGAGAAGTTGTTCAGAGTGAGGACCAGTTCAGTCAGTCAAAGGAGAGTGTCAGTAGAAGGGTACTGGTTGGGTCGGCAGGAAGGAAGAAGCGGAGGACTTTGAGGCCATGCCCTGTGGCTGAACACTTTAACTCTCCCTCCCACTCCGCCAAGGACATGCAGGTCCTTGGCCTCCTCCATCACCAGACCATGGCAACACGATGCCTGGAGGAAGAGCGCCACATCTTCCACCTAGGAACCCTCCAACCACAAGGGATGAATGCAGATTTCTCCAGCTTCCTCTTTTTTCCCTCCCCCCAACTTTTCTCAGTCCCAACCCTCAGACTCAGCACCGCCTTCTTGACCTGCAATCTTCTTCCCGACCTCTCCGCCCCCACCCCCTCTCCGACCTATCACCCTCACCTTAACCTCCTTCCACCTATCGCATTCCCAATGCCCCTCCCCTAAGTCCCTCTTCCCTACCTTTTAACTTAGCCTGCTTGTCACACCCTCCTCGTTCTTGAAGAAGGGCTTATGCCAGAAACGTCGATTCTCCTGCTCCTTGGATGCTGCCTGACCTGCTACAGTCAACGTGGGGCCAACAGACAGGCTGATTTCCTGAGTTCTGATCTTGGTACTATTTATTTTTAAGTAGCTGAAGAGTTTACTAAACTTATGCATCCAAATCAAGCTCTCACTTCCCATTGTTGTTCCTGATGTCAGACTGAACGTATTGGTGAGAGGGAGAATGTTTGTATTAAAGCATTCAACGCATCATATGCAGTCAGCACTTGGGGCTGACCTCAGTGGGAAGGAGGGACGTTATAAACTACAGCAAGCTGTTAGGCATGAGATGGAATTCAGCCAAGCCCAGCCCAGGAGTGTAGCAGGGCACAGGTCAGTTATGGAAGATGCCCAAGGTAGGTGGGTTAACAGAGGGGAACATGTACAATCATCATGACAATCAAGAAAAGTTAAAGCAGTTCTCCCCCAACTCTCTTTCCAATTGTTCCTAGATAACCATGGTTACTGGTTCATTAATACTGAACAATACAGATCAGACAGATATCAAATCTGCAGCGAGATGTGGCAATTTCTGTACAACAGAAATTAGTTTGAATAACACTGGCTTTTTAATCAACATTTAGTGCCAACAACCCGAGCAAATTACATAAGTTCCTAAAGCTAAGTCACTATGACTCTGTGAGGCCAGTCAGCCTGTTTGAAACTAGTATTGTTTGTAATGTGACAGATATTTACATCACAACGCAACAGCAGAGACTAACAAAATCAAATGCCTCCACAAAATAAACCAAGTTAGATCAAACAGGATGTACTGTTCCTAGCAATTAAAATGATAGAGCTGCCAGCATATTTAAAGCACAGCAACTTGATATTGTCATAAATCCAATGTTATTTCACTGACAATCAATGGAAAGGTGTTACATATTACCAGACATGTCATGTATGATGCTGAGCTGAGGGAAAACACTGCTAATTTTCTCCCATTTAGCTATCAAACCTGCTCTGAAATCAGCCAGCTGTAACTGTAAAGTACTCAGGAGGTATTTGACCTCTGTTGTGACTTCTTAAAGGTAACATGACCAGAATTGCTCTTTGTGAACTCTTGACATGCATCACGAAGTTGTGCAAGCACTCAGGAATCACTAATTAAAAGACAGCAATGCTTTCATTGTGCCACGGTCTTGGATTACTACCTGATCTTTATGCCAATCTGTTTCATTGCTTTATTCCAACTTCCATTGCAATCATTTAAAAAAAAAAGTAACCAGAAAGTAAACTACTGCTGAGAAAATCAATCTACCTGGTAGGCAAATAAGAGATCAAGACAAGTAATAGCATTGCTGGAAAAATGATAATTTATTTCAAACTTTTCTTTTTGCTGACATCAGGACAATTTGAAGAACATTAATTTAAAGAAAAACAAAAACCTCACGAAAGGAGAGTCCCGATTAGTTGGCAATTAAACTCCGAGAGGCATTGCTGTGGAAAATGCACCAATTAATGATCGTGGATTTACCTGTCAGGTTTTGTTTAAGTTTTAAACCAGGTAGCTTGATTTTGATTGGTCAGGGCATTGCACCGAGAAATGAAATGGTGAACGGCTATCACTTATTTCGTTGAGTTGAAGCAGGCTCCATGTGTGTACAGGATCTGTTTGCAAACTACAGTGCCCTATGTTGTTATTAGCATATCTAGCTTTCAGTGTACTCAAGAGCACTACACAATGAGTCCAACTGATAATCCTAAATTGACTGTCAGTGTAATAATTCTCACTCTCCATTATCCAGTAAATGCTGTCCAATTGCAGATCCACATCTAACTTGAACACATGGGCTGCTTGAGATACGCTGATCTGATCAGCATAGCCATTATCCAACAGGATGGCTTCGGTGCATCCCAATTTCATCAAGATTTCATCGTCTCAGTGTCTATGTATGAGATTGCTGATAAAGGCAATCTTCTACAGCATAGGACTGTAGCAATTCCAAAGTGTACAATGAAGGCAGGTGTGCAGTAGGGAGTAGTACAGAACCCCTCTACTGTCAGATTTCTCAACAATGACATAGATAAAAGAGAGCTCATTTGATTCTTCCATTTCAAATGTGAATTTGAGTGCAAGTTAGACATGCAAGAATTTCCCTACATGCAAATGCAAATTCAAATATAAACATACATACAGTTGGTTCTGTTATAACGCATGTTGCTTCAACGTGAATTAACTTTAATGCGATTGAAGACTTTAGGCCGTTACTTACAGAAAGTGAACTTTCTTTACCTGTATTGGCTATAATGTGATTCCAGCCCCATTAGCTTGAATGCACTGTTATTGCTCAGGTTTCTCATAACGTGTGAATGCTCGAGAACTGAACTATCACATTGTATCAGGACCAAGTGTACTGGAAGTATGCAAGAGGTGGGAGAAGTGCAGTGTGGAGTATACTGGAAAACATATTTACTAACGCATAGGTCCCTATTCTTTTCCAAACAGACAACACATGCACTTGCTATGCCTGTTTCAACTCGAACACAATAGATGATAATCATTTGTTGATTCATTCTTAGGACAATGGTTCAAATTTAAACAAAGGCTGAGACTTCATCGTTAATCATGATTCATTGGTACATTCTTCTTTGCAATGCCTCTACAAGGGGTAATTGCAAACCAATCAGCACTCTCCTCTCATGCAGAATTCTTGTGAATTATCCTGATAAGTGCAAGATCAAATACTTCAACAAAAAAATGCACTTTTAAAGCATTATTCAGATTCTGTACTGCCAAATTATAAATGTAGTGTTGAAAGGGTCAATTTTAAAACTCATGATCACATTAGTCAGTAAAATATTCCATTTTAATTTCAACAGTAGTTCAATGGCACAACAGAATACACGACGAATCACCCATTTTATTCAGACAAGGATGCCACAAGACATTGTCAACTTTGAAAAAGAATAAAGAATTGATTAAATAATGGCAAAGATTATGGTTCAAAACCCACAAGATTTCAGGAAGGAAGAGACAAGTAAGTGTGGGTAACAGCAGAAGGGGACTGGACTTCAGCATCATGTGGATTTGGAGAAGATCAGCACAGTGCCTGTGAAGTTTAGAATGAATGAGACATTCAATCAAGCACTGCAAATGTATCAATGAGAACAAGGAAAACAAGAAAGGTAACAAAATGAGAAGGGTTGAAGACTAGAGGGATTACCTATGTGATATAAATTTAACATTCAAAGAAGTATTTTCTGGTCTTTTAATTCACTTTTTGCTGTTTCAACACTATACTTTATAATGACAATGGCTATGTGACCTCCTTGCGTTTTGCACACCATATTGTAACCTGTCAACAGTCATTAGTGAGCCAGCTAAGCAAATCTCCAGCAGGCAAAGTTAATTGACAGGTATAATGTAAGACAGCATTCACAGGCTTCATACCTTCCAAGATGTCTGGAGTTAAGAAAGTCAACAATCAGGAACAGGTACAAAAAAAATTAGAAACAATAAACACAAATTAACAAGATTATACAGGTTTAAAAAAAGAACTTCTTCAAGGTTATTTAATATTTAATCGATTTCCTATTCCAAGGATGTAGAATAGATGTTGTGGTTCTGTTCGCCGAGCTAGGAATTTGTGTTGCAGACGTTTCGTCCCGTGTCTAGGTGACATCCTCAGTGCTTGGAAGTCTCCTGTGAAGCACTTCTGTGATGTTTCCTCTGGCCACTTCCGGTTGTCAGTTCCAGCTGTCCGCTGCAGTAGCTAGTATATTGGGTCCAGGTCGATGTGCTTATTGATTGAATCTGTGCCATGCCTCTAGGATTTCCCTGACTGTTCTCTGTTTGGCTTGTCCTATAATAGTGGTGCTGTCCCAGTCGAACTCATGTTGCTTGTCATCTGAGTGTGTGGCTACTAAGGATACCTGGAGATGTCGTTTCGTGGCTAGTTGGTGCTCATGGATGCTGACCGTTAGCTGTCTTCCTGTTTGTCCTGTGTAGTGTTTTGTGCAGTCCTTGCATGGGATTTTGTAGCCTACATTGGTTTTGCTCATGCTAGGTATTGGGTCCTTTGTCCTGGTGAGTTGTTGTCTGAGATTGGATGTTGGTTTGTGTGCTGTTATGAGTCCTAGTGGTCGCAGTAGTCTGGCTGTCAGTTCAGAAATGTTTTTGATGTATGGTAGTGTGGCTAGTCCTTTGGGTTGTGGCACGTCCTCATTCCGTTGTCTTTCTCTTAGACATCTGTTGATGAAATTGCGGGGGTATCCATTTTTGGCGAATACATTGTAGAGGTGTTCTTCTTCCTCTTTTTGCAGTTCTGGTGTACTGCAGTGTGTTGTGGCCCTTTTGAACAGTGTCTTGATGCAACTTCTTTTGTGTGTGTTGGGGTGGTTGCTTTCGTAGTTTAGGACTTGGTCTGTGTGTGTGGCTTTCCTGTATACCTTTGTGGTGAATTCTCCGTTCGGTGTTCTCTGTACCATCACGTCTAGGAATGGGAGTTGGTTGTCCTTTTCTTCCTCTCTAGTGAATCGGATTCCTGTTAGTGTGGCGTTGATGATCCCATGTGTGTTCTCTATTTCTGTGTTTTTAATGATTACAAAGGTATCATCTACATATCTGACCCAGAGTTTGGGTTGAATTTGCGGTAAGACTGTTTGTTCTTGCATTACTGCTTCTGCTATAAGATTCTGCTATAAGATTCTTATCCTGCCTTTTTCAGGATTTATTTTATACACAACATTCCACTGGACTCTAATGTGCAGAAGCTGTCTGTATTTGTCTAAAATCAATGAAATCCCTAACTTTTCAGGCCCCAGGGCAGCACTTCACTTACTATTCCCCACTTCTAACTGATCTGTTGCCATGATGGCACATCAAGCGGTCAGTTGCGCTTGGTGAGGAGATTCCAGTTGACAGAGCACAGACAGGAGAGGCAGTGGGCAGGGGAGAAAATAGAGAAAGTATGTTATCTCCTGTGGGTCTCTGCTGACTCCCATCTTGCCTTTTGAAGTTGAACATACAAGGACTTTCCAATTTAACATTCTCACGCTGTGATAGAATCCATTAACAATGCCACTCCATCCCTTCCCCTATCTCTCCCAAAAACGTTGTAGCCACGAATATTAACTTTGCAGACTTGTTAAAACCTAACCCACCTAATGTTATTAGACTCCCTCAATCGTCATTAAGGCTTCAAATTCTCCAGCTGTTTTCAAGGGAGCCCTCTGGTACTGCAGCCAATCAATGAAATATTGACAACAATATGGAATGTTTCCCTAGCACCACTGCCTTTTCAAAGTTGTCCCTTAGGGCTTTTGCCCGAAACGTCGACTTCGAAGCTCCTTGGATGTTGCCTGAACTGCTGTGCTCTTCCAGCACCACTAATCCAGAATCTGGTTTCCAGCATCTGCAGTCATTGTTTTTATCCAGTCAGAAGTGCAAGAAAACGGCAAGTCAGAAGTGTTTTTAACTTGGTGAAATATGTACTGTCTGCATTAAACATGGCAAAACGCACATAGCACAAAATTGCACTACTTTTTGAAGAGGCGCCTGACCTAGAAGACTATAGCTGCAGTTTCAATTTGGTGCGAAACCAAACCAAGAAACACAACTTCATGCTGAGCCAATCACTTGCTCCTCCTTTTGACTAGTGTCTCTAACTGAACACAGACTTTTCATTCTACAGCACCAGAGAAAATTATCCAGCCTAACTCGAGCTCTACTTCTCCAGCAGCAGGCCACATTAGGTGACCTAAACCGAATAAGCAAAAAATCACTTCATCACTTTATCCCATGCTAATGTTTCATCACTCAGCCATATTTGAGAAAAACCATCATGAGTTATGCAGCACCAGACACTAAGTTCATATTAAGCTGTTCCTGTAACTGAACATAATTACTGATAGTCTATCAAAAGACCATACATTTCATATCATGTATATCTCTTTATTATACTAACAATGTGTTATTAAACCAGAGGCCTTGTCTAGTGATCTAGAGACAAGAGTTCAAATCTCCGAACTGTAGATAGTTTAAATCCAGCTATGTTGGAATTAAAATGGCCATAAAGAAATGGTAGTCATTTAATTGCCAGGTTGATACAAAAACTTAGCAGGATCTTTAATGTTCTTTAGGGATCAAAATCTGCTGTCCTTATCCAAGCACACTATTTGTGACTCTAGACTGCCCTCATTGACTCTTAAGTTGCCTCTAAAATGGCCTAGGAGAAAGTGAGGACTGCAGATGCTGGAGATCAGAGCTGAAAATGTGTTGCTGGAAAGCGCAGCAGGTCAGGCAGCATCCAAGGAACAGGAGAATCGATGTTTCGGGCATAAGCCCTTCTTCAGGAATGAGGAAAGTGTGTCCAGCTTTTATCTTAGCCTGCTGGACACACTTTCCTCATTCCTGAAGAAGGGCTTATGCCCGAAACGTCGATTCTCCTGTTCCTTGGATGCTGCCTGACTTGCTGCGCTTTCCAGCAACACATTTTCAGCTCTAAAATGGCCTAGCAAACCAGTACAACTCAGCACCAAAGCCTCGAGAGCAATTAAGATTGCACAGCTAAACAGTTTTTTTCTCAGGAGAAATCTCATCACATAAATGTAACTTAACAAGTACATAAACACTTCATTGATCTGATGGTTGTACAATAAAATGTTTACTTCAAACTGAGAAATCTAAGTAATAGATTGATGCATATTTCCCAAAATAGTATGATTAGAAAAAAAATTTAAATGTTATTTGGCAGCATTTATCATGTGCATTTAAAATTAAGCACTTGACAAACCCACACTTTCCATTGTTGCATTAATTTACTATGGACTTATAGATCCATCCACAAAATGTGGAACCACCCAGATAATAGAAACTGCAAACATTTTTTAAAAATATGCACGCTACATTTTCATTTTTACTTACCAATCTCCTCTTTGCAACTATCTATTTCCAGCTGTAGCGTTTCTTCAATGTTCTCCTTCAGACACTGTTCTGCCTGTATCTGTTCCTTCAGGAAAAGGATTTCTGCCTTTAGTTTCTCCTCTAGGTGATCAGCTGCTGTCCGCACACTGACAATATTTTCACGATACGTCTGCACTAGTTCATGCAATTCCTGAAATAAAGAGACAAGTGTTCAAACAGTCAGCACTCACTGGCATATCCCATCAGCCAAGGAACTGCAGCTGAGAAGGCAGTCAGCTGAACAGTTCCTCATCCACCTCCACTCAGGGATGGCCACCATTGTCATACACCAAGCAGCCTGAAAACAACTTTATTTCCTTTGACCTGTTGCCACTCCACAGCAGTACATTCAAAACTGGAAATTTGGATAGCTGAAGGCAGTCAACCTCTGCAGCATCTAATCTCTCCCGGCCTGAATGCTGCAATACAAACTGGGAAGGAAACAGAAAGGTATTTTACCTTAAAATACTTGGTAAAAACCAGGAGGGAAGGTGTGTGCAGTATTTGCTCATTAACGTAGTGAGTTGCGATCTACTGCTTGTCAGGGTGGTAGAGGCAAAAAACACTACTAGCTTTCAATGGGAACTGGACATAGATCCGCAGGACAAGGATTGGGGCTAAGTGGAGAGCACTTTTAAAGAGAAGTTGAGGAGCCAACTACAGACCATGCTATTTTATATCGAGTAGCTAATTCCATTCATTCTTTGTTAATTTTTCTTAGACACACTCTGATGTCCAGAGATACATGAACTCAAACAGCAAAGGCAATAACTGTGCAGGTTCACTGCTGTGCCAGTTAGCAGTGTAGGTTTCCTTCTCTCTCCCCTTCACTGACAATGTGGTCACTACCTTTTGTCTGCCTTCCTCCTTTTAAAAGTGCCATTGTCTTGACCTTTTTTTCCCCCAATAGTTCCAATACAATGCAACAGCATGTAAAACAGTAATCGCTGGTCCTGGTATGTGAGGTAATCACCTCTAACACCAAAAATACCTCAAAAAAGGAACAGCTCTTAATACCACAAATTTTTTCCATCCTCCATCTTGGATTACTCAGAATCCGATCTTTGGTAGAGACACTGCAGTGATTACAAAAGCAATTAGCAAAAGCCAATGTGGTCAAATTAATCATCATAGTGAATGTTTCCAATACAAGGGGAAAAATGACTCAAGTAACCTTTCACTCAGAAGGCAATATACTAAGTTATATGTAAACAGGAAGAGCTATAAGTTAAATAATACACCAGGGTCAAGAAATAACTAGATATTTTTCTGAAAACAGCGAAGTGTTACTGCATAATTGGCCTATATCAACATATGGCTACTGTTTTGGTATGGCAAGCACTTTGGACCAAAAGAATTGGCATAGAATACTTAGAACTCAATCACTACTACACTTTAGTGGAACTCCAGCTGGTGTTTTGGAGGTTATGACAGGAACTGAAATGCGGGCTGCTGACTTTCCTGGCCCTACCATACTTTATTCTTTGTGGCACAGCTGTGGAGCAAAAACTGATAAATCAAAAATTGGCTCAAAGGCCTTCTCAGGGGTCTACAGGTGGCACTCTAAAAATGAAGTGAAAGTTCAGAATTGAAATTATAGAATCACACAGGAAAGACAGACACCATTCAGTCTATCATACCTGAGTTGGCCCTTTGTCAGAGCTATCCAATTAGCCTCAAACCATAATCTTCATGCAATGCTCTGCAAACAATGCTTTTCAAGTATGTATCTATTCACTCTTCAGAGTTAGTTCTGAAACTGCATCCATTATATTTTAAATAGTATATTGCAGATCAACATAATTTGCTGCATAAAATAAATGGCTTCTCAACTTCCTTCTGGTTCTTTTGCTAATTATCTTCAATTTGTTTTGTGTGTTACAGGCCATCCCACCAGTGAAAATAATTGCTCCCAATTTACTCTATTTAATCCTCTCAAATTTCTAATAACTTTATTAACTCCTCCTTAACCTTGTCTGCTCTAACCTTAACCATAATTGCAGCTCCTCCAGTCTCTCCACATCACTGAAGGCCTTCATCTCTGAGCTGAACATCCTCACAAAAACATCATTTAGGACAGAAGGAGGGACACATGCACTAGCTACTTTATAGAAAGCCATGTAACATTTGTCCACAAGCTCCAGAATACCACGCTGCCAGTATCAAGCACACTAGCCAAATAGCAGCCTTCAAGCCCTTCAATAATATATTACATGACTCATCTATTTTAACTAAATGGGCTTCAGGTACCAAGGATCACATTTTTGGCTCCATATTGTCTTTGTAAATTTAAATGTATATTTGGGTTTTGTTCTCTGTAAGTGCTTACTATCCAATTACAAAGTAACAGGCAATCAAGTTTGAAAAGTGTCATACTTGGTCTGAATAAATATTTTCTTTGCCATGTATACACAATCAACTTAGAAATGTTTACTAATAGTATCTGAAAGCCATATGAACTATGATTCTCTGTTGCTTTAACCACTTCAAAGTGAATTAAATAAATTAATATACTGTTTGCAACTGGATTTTCCAGGCTTATATGAATATACAATAAATACCACCTCAATCTAAATTTTCTCCTTCTTGCCCTTTTAAGCTGCTAACTCCATAACATCCTTACTGATTTTATGGGTTGGGCAGCTCCCTGCTCTTTCCTCCTGCTAACCACTCTTCAGCTGTGAGACAAAATTTGATAAAAAAGACAAAACAGTGAAAGCAGTGACAGACTTCTCAGCTGATGGAAGACAAATATAAAATGGGTGTCATGGAAGCTCATGTTGGGAAGCCTGAAAAAACCTGCACTCAGAAATGGCCGAGCCCTTTTTCAAGTATCCCTCCTGCTGTCATTGAGCTTCTCATTCACATGAAAAATTACTCAAGTGCCCAGTTTAGGCCATTCACAAAACAAAATCTGCAATGAGTATGGCAATCATTAGATCTGTCCCACTTGGGGTTCTTCATCTTAAAACAAGAAAAGATCAGGTTTCTATAAATGTTGCTGTGGAGCCAACTCAAGTGAAATATATTGCTATTCTTTCATTGTCACTGGGTCAAAGTCGTGGAGCTCCCTCTCTAACGGAATTGTGAGTCAACCCACAGTATATGGGCTGCAGCAGTTCAAGAAGGCAGCTCACCACAACCTTCTCATGGGCAACTAGGAATGGGCAATAAATGCTCGCCCAGCCAGCAATGTCCACATCCTATGAATGAATTTAAAAAAAACTTCCCTGAATCTGCCACTATCACGTACTATTAACCCTACTTGGAATATTGCATACAGTTGTGGGTCACCACACTACCTGAAGGATGTGGATGTTTTGGAGAAGGTACAGAAAAGTTTTACCAGGACGTAGCCTGGTATGGGGGATTTTAGTTATTAAGAAAGGTTGGCTATACTGGGTTTCTTTTCACTGGAACGCAGGAGATTGAGAGGCGACCTAATAGAAGTTTATAAGATTGTGAATGGAATGGATAGAATGGGAAGTATGAGGCTTTTTTCCCCAGGGTAGAAAGGTCAATTACTAGGGGACACAGATTCAAAGTGCGAGGGGATAAGTTAAAAAGAGATATGTGAGGCATATCTTTCACACAAAGGATGGTAAGTGCGTGGAACCCATTGTCGGGGAGGTGGTGGGAGCAGACACAATAGCAGCATTCAAGAAGCACATGAATAGGAAGGGAATAGAGGAATACAGGTCCTGTAAGTGAAGACAGTTTTAGTACAGAAAGGCAAAATGTGGCAGTGCAGGTTGGAGGGCTGAGGGGCCTGTTCCTGTGTTGTATTGTTCTTTGTTCCAGAGCCTTGGTTTTTGCCAGAGTACATGTCTGTTTTGCCAGACATTCAGGCAAAGGTTGTATGAGGGCATGCAAGAGTGCTAGAAGCTTGTACAAGTTAAGCACTGTGCCAATTATTTCTAGTTTTACAATACGACTTTTGCTTTTGAAGCGGGGGGAGGAACATTTAATTAAGAAACACCACTTGTCTGGGATAAGTTAGGCCATAATACTTTAAGTTGCAACATGTTTTCTAATCACAATGCTCATTTGCAATCATTCTTGAAGAGTCCATTAGATGACCCATCTTGACATCGTCTAGTAGTAACCCATATCACAGATACCAGTCTACTGCCAGTTCAATTCACTCCATGTAATATCAAGAAATAGTTGGAGGTACTGGATACTGCAAAGTAGCTTAGATAACATTCAGGCAATAGTACTGAAGACTTGTCCTCCAGAACTTGACACTCACCTAGCCAAGCTCTTCCAGTGTAGTTACAACATTCTACCCAACAACGTGGAAATTACCTAGGTACATTTTGTAGACAAAAAGCATGAGAAATGCAACACGGCCGATTACCGCCCCATTAGTATATATTCAATCATCAGTAAACTGATGGAAGATATCAACAGTGCTATCAAGCAGCATTTGCTCAGCAAAAACCTGCTCAGTGACACCAGTTTGGGTTCTACCAGGGGCACTCAACTCCTGAACTCATTACAATGTTGGTTCAAATATGGACAAAACAGATGAATTCCACAAGTAAGGCAGGAATGACAGCCCTTGACTGAGTATTGCATCAAGGGGTCAATGGACATCAGGGACAACTCTCTGCTGATTGGAGTCATACCTGGCACAAAGGAAGATGATTGTTGGAGGTTGATCATTTCAGCTCCAGGACATCTCTGCAGGAGTTCCTCAGGGTAGTGTCCGAGGCCCAACCATCTTCTGGTGCTCCATCAATGACCTTCCCTTCATCATAAGGTTAGAAGTGGGGATGTTTGCTGACGATTGCACAATGCTCAGCACCATTCACAACACCTCAGATAGTGAAGTAGTCCATACAGAAATGCAGAATCTGGATAATATCCAGGCTGACGAGGACAAGTGGCACCACACAAATGCCTGACAATGACTATCTCCAATAAGACAAAATCTCAATCCTGCACTAACAACATCCTGGGGGTTACCATTGATCATAAGCTCAACTGGACTTGCCACTTAAAAACAGTGTCGACAAAATCATATTAGAGGCTAGGAATGCTATGACGAGTGACTCACCTCATGACTCCCCAAAGCCTGTCCATCATCAACAAGGCGTAAGTCAGGAGTATGATGGAAAACTCCTGACTTGCCTGCATGGGTGCAGCTCCAACAACACTTAAGAAGCTTTACACAATCAAGGACAAAACAACCCACTTAACTGGCACTGCATCCACAACCACAACCACCCACTCCCTGCACCACCAATACTTAGTAGCAGCTGTGTACACCATGCACTGGAGAAATTCAAAGATCCTTAGACAGCACCTTCCAAACCCACTACCATCTGGAAGGGCAAGGGCAGCAGATTAATGGGAACACTGCCCCCTGCAAGTTCCCCTCCAAGTCATTCATCATCCTAGCTTGGAAATATATCGCCATTCCTTTACTGTTGCTGGGTCAAAATCCTGGAAATCCCTCCCCAAGGTCATTGAGGATCAGCATGCGGACTACAGCGATTTTGAAAGTATCTTACCATCACTCTCTCAAAGGCAATTAGAGACTGGCAATAAATGCTGGTCAGCCAATAATACTCACCTCCCATGAATGAATAAATACAAATGCAATAAACTAAGGGTTATGGGAATGAGGTAGGTAAAATCTGTATAAGCATTCAATCAGCCATGATTGTATCGAATGGCAGGGCAGGCTTGATGGGGTGAATGGCCTACTTCTGTTTCTATGTTCCTAAATCTCCCAGAACTAGAGATCTAAGTGGTTAGAGTGAATGAGGAAGGAAATTATTTGTAAGATGATTGCATTGGGGCTGAAAGTGGATGTGTCTCTAAGACCTGATGGTTGCCTCCCAGAATGCTGAAACAGAAGACCTTTGAGACAATTGACACATTGATTACCTTCTAAAATTCTATAAAATCTGGAATGATTCCTGAAGTTTGGATAATAGAAATGGTGCCCTACTATTTAAGAAGGGAAAGAGAGAGAAACAAAACGGCTGACCTGACAGCCTCAGATAAAGGATCTGATAAATAGACACTTGAATAATAATTAGCTGATGATTGACAAACTTAGGGGGAGTTTTTTTTGAAGATATTACAAGCAAAATTGATAAAGCAGAGCTGATGCATATATTTTGAGAAGACATTTTGATAACGTTCCCTGCAGGAGAATGGTTAGAAAAATTAAAGCATGTGGAATAAGTGGAAGTGTACTGACAAGGATTGGCCAACTGACAGAAAACAGAATAGGAACAAATGGGTCAGTCTCACATTGGCAGGCCGTGATTAGTGGGATACCACATGGATCAGTTCTTGGACCCCAGCTGGTCATGACATACATATCAATGATTTGTAGACTGGGACAAAATGTAGTATTTCCAAATCTGCAGATGATACATAGTTAAGTGGGTTATGCGGTAGGTGTAAAAGTGGCTTCAAGAGGCTTAATGGATGGGAATGAAGATAACAGATTGAATATAATGTGGAAAGATGCACTGTCATTCGCTGTGCTAGGAAAAACAGCACTGCAGAGTTTTTCTTAAAATTGTAAGAGGTTGGAATGTATAAATCTACAAAGGAACCGAGTTGTCCTTGTTGATAAGTCGTTGAAGGCTAACATGTAGGTGCAGCAAGCTATAACAAAGGCTAATAAAATGTTAGCCTTTATCACAGTAAGTACAGGAGTTGTGAAGTCTTCCTTTACTTGTATAAAAGCTTGGTGAGTACTGTGTGCAGTTTTGGTCTCTATCTCAGGAAAGGAATTATTGCCACAGAGCCACAATTTAAAAATAAGGAGGTCACAGTTTTGAGATAAGGAGAACTTTGTTAACCTTTGGAGCTGTGAACTTTTGGACTTTACTACCACAAAGCATTGTGAAAAGTCAGTTTTTGAGTATGTTTAAGGTAGAAAACGATAGGTTTGTGATTAACCATGGTACACATGGTTATCTGGAGAGGGTGAGCAGAAGCCATTGAAGTGTTCATTCAGCCACGGGGGAGATAATGGCCTAGTGGTGTTATTGCTAGAATATTAATCCAGAGTTCCAGGTAATGTTCTGGGGATCTGGGTTTGAATCTTGCCATAGTGTTTGGTGGAATTTCAATTCAATAAATGTCTGAATTAGGAGTCATTGAAGCCATTGTTGATTTTCAGAAAAAAACCATCTGGTTCACTAATGCTCTCTGAGGAAAGAAATCGCTGTCTTTACCTAGTCTGGCCTACATGTGATTCCAGACCCACAACAATGTTTGATTTATTGTAAAGAGATACAGTGAAAAGTGTTGTTTTGCATGCTATACAGGCAGATCATACCTTACAAAGTGCATCAGGTGAATGGAACACAATGCAGAATAGTGTTCCAGCTGCAGAGAAGGTGCAGTCAGAGAGATATCAATATTAACATTTGAGAAGTCCATTTAAAAGTCTGATTACAGTGGGGTAGTTCTTGAATATATTTGCACATGTATTCAAACTTTTATATCTTCTGCCCGAGTTAAAAAGGTGGAAGAGAGCACAACTGGGGTTGGAGGGGTCTTTGATCATGTTGGTTGCTCTCCCAAGACAGCGAGAAATATATATGGAGTCAATGGATGCAAAGCTGGTTTGCATGAAGGTGTGACAAAGAAGATTGAAGGAGGCAGAGCAGTTGACAGTATGGACTTCAGTATGGTGTTCGACAAGGTTCCACATGCTAGAGTGGTTTAGCAAAGTTAGATCACATGGAATACAGAGAGATATAGACAATTGGATACAAAATTGGCTCGAAGTTAGGAGACAGAGGCTGTTGGTGAAGGCCTGTGACCTGTGTTGTGCTGCAAAGATTGGTGCTGGGTCCACTGCTTTTTGTCATTTATATAAATGACTTGGATATGAATATAGGTTAATAAGTTTGTAGATGACAACAAAGTTGGTGGTGTAGTGGACAGGAAGAGTATGACAGGACATTGAACAGATTGGTAAATGGGCCAAGGAATAAGAGATGGAGTTTAATTTAGATAAATGTGAGGTACTGCATTTTGGAAAGGTAAATCAAGGCACGACTTATACACTTTATGGCAAGGTCCTGAGGAGTGTTGCCGAACAAAGAGACCTTGGGGTGCAGATTCATAATCTCTTGAAAGTGGAGTCACAGGTAGACAGGGTGAAGGAGGCATTTGGTATACTTCCCTTTATTGAGTATAGGAGTTGGATTGTTATGCTGCGGCTGTACAGGACATTGGTTAGGCCACTTTTAGAATACTGCATACAATTCTGGTCTCCCTGGTATACAAAAGATGTTGTATAACTTGAAAGGGTTCAGAAAAGCTTTTGAAGGATGTTGTCAGGGTTGGAGGGTTTGAACTACAGGGGAACCTCGATTATCCGAATATCAATTATCCAAATATCGGATTATCCAAAGGTGATCTCAAGGTCCTGATAGAGACATTACGTCAAAGAGCTGTTCAACCATGATTGCATCTTTTGTTTACAGGTACAATGATTAAAAACAAACTTGGCTCACTGAGATGCTGCCGAGAACAGTCCTGGTACCGTCTCGAAATGACTGACCTCCCACCCTCTCTGTCTCACCCCACATTTTCTCTGGAGTCCTACATAGGGGTGAACCCTAAACCCCCCCCTCCCCAGATAATCTCCAAACATTGTCCTGTACAGGACAGAGTGGGAACTTGTCAAACAGTTTTGTGTGTGCGTGCGCGCGCACGCGTTATTTTGGAGACTTACCCCACAAAGGCAGTCTTATTGTTGGTGTACAGCGGGGGAGGGGGAGAGATGGATGGGGGTGTGGGGTTGGGGAGCAGGGTCTTGCGTGCAGTGGGCTGCTGCCTAGTTTCCTGAACGAGGAGCAGGCTTCACAGAAAGCTCTGAGCCCCAGAGGAAATCAATTAACCAAACAATCAATTGACCGTACAAAATAGTGCCTGCCCATCTCGTTCGGATAATTGAGGTTCCTCTGTATACAGAAAGGCTGAATAGGCTGGGGCTATTTTCTCTGGAGCATCCAAGGCTGAAGTTTATAGAAGTTTATAAGGTCATGAGGATCATGGATAAGGTGAATAGTCAAGTTCTCATCCCCAGGTGGGGGAATCCAAAACTAGAAAGCACAAGCTAAAGCATGGATTCTGGATAAGCCAAGATGGAGGACGGGAAAAATTTCTGGCTGTAACAGCTGCTCCATTATTGAGGTAATTTAGGTTTGGAGGTGATTTCCTCAAATTCCAGGAGCTACTGTTTTATATGCTGTTGCATTGTTTTGGAACTTTGGGAAAAAAAAAGTCAAAACAACAGCAGTTTTAAAAGGGAGAAGACCAGACAAAGGAAGCACATGGTGACGTCAGTGCAGGAGAGAGAGAGAAAGAAACTGACACAGCAATGAACCTGCACAGTTACTGCCTTTGCTGTTTGAATTCACGTATTGCTGGACATCGGAGTATGTCTGGGAAAATTAACAAACAGTGAAATTCACAACTAATCTTGGAAGAACAGTATGGACGAAGTTTACAGCACAGAACAGATAAGTGTATTGTTTTAGGTGTGACCTACAGAAAGTCTACAGGAGTAGAGTGGGTTCTTTCTTGATTATACGTTTTTTGAGATAGGTCTCTTGATTAACCTTAAAATATGAGCCATAACTATTAATCTAACCTGGGGCAGTGTTTTGTAGAGGAATAAGACGGTGTTATTTTCTGGGTCGGTAGATTGTGAAGGAGCAAAAATGGCCTTTATTAGAGTGATATGCGCTTCTTGTCAGATGTGGGAGTTTAAAGAGAGTTTAAGAGTTACTGCGGATTATATCTGACATAAATGCTGTTGGTTACGAATCTTATCAGATCGAATGGATCGGTTGGAGAGACAATTAGATATAATGAGGAATTTGCAACAGCAACGGTATGTGATGGATGGCAGTTATAGGAAGGGTGGAAAGTCTCAGAGACAGTCACATAGATGGGTTAACTCCAGGAAGGGTAAGAGAGATAGGCAGCTAGTGCAGGAGCCTTCCGTGGCTATACCCATTTCAAACAGTATGCTGTTTTGGAAAATGTAGGGGGTGATGGATTCTCAGGGAACGTAGCACAAACAGCCAAGTTTCTGGTATTGAGGCTGGCTCTAATGCAACGAAGGATATGTCGGGTTCCAAGAGATCAATTGTGTTAGGGGACTCTCTAGTCAGAGGTACAGACAGACGTTTCTGTGGCCAGCAGCGAAAAATCAGAATGGTGTGTTGTTTCCCTGGTGCCAGGATCAAGGATGTCTCAGGGAGGGTGCAGAATGTTCTCAAGGGGGAGAGAGGCCAGCAAGAGGTCATTGTCCACATTGGAACCAACGACATAGGAAGGGAAAAGGTTGAGATTCTGAAGGGAGATTACAGAGAGTTAGGCAGGAATTTAAAAAGGAGGTCCTCGAGAGTAGTAATATCTGGATTACTCCCACTGCTACTAGCTAGTGAGGGCAGGAATAGGAGGATAGAGCAGATGAATGTATGGCTGAGGAGCTGGTGTATGGGAGAAGGATTCACATTTTTGGATCATTGGAATCTCTTTTGGGCTGGATGTGACCTGTACAAGAAGGCTTGCACCTAAATTTGAAGGGGACTAATATACTGGCAGGGAGCTTTGTTAGAGCTGGTTGGGAGGATTTAAACTGGTAAGGTGGGAGGGGATGGTGGGGTGGGACCCAGGGAGATAGTGAGGAAAGAGATCAATCAGTTGAGACAGAAGCGAGTCAAACAGTCAGGGCAGGCAGAGACAAGGTATGACTAATAAATTAAACTGCATTTATTTATAGAGGTTTACAAAATTATGAGGGGCATGGATAGGGTAAATAGACAAAGTCTTTTCCTTGGGGTCAGGGAGTCCAGAACTAGAGGGCATAGGTTTAGAATGAGAGGGGAAAGATATAAAAGTGACCTAAGGGGCAACTTTTTCACGCAGAGGGTGGTACGTGTATGGAATGAGCTGCCAGAGGAAGGGGTGGAGGCTGGTACAATTGCAACATTTAAAAGGCATTTGGATGGGTACATGAATAAGAAGGGTTTGGAGGGATGTGGGCCGGGTGCTGGCAGGTGGGACTAGATTGGGTTGGGTTATCTGGTCGGCATGGACGAGTTGGACCGAAGGGTCTGTTTCCATGCTGTACATCTATGTGACTTTATAACTGGGCTGTGTTCACAACTCTCTGTAGTTTCTTGCAATCTTGGGAAGAGCAGTTGCCATACCATGCTGCATCTGAATAAGTTGGTAAGAGTCTTTGTCAACATGCCGAATTTCCTTAGCTTCCTGAGGAAGTAGAGGAGTTGTTGTGCTTTCTTGACTGTCGCGTTGATGTGCGTGGACCAGGACAGATTGTTGGAGATCACCACTCCCAGGAACTCGTCACTCTCGATCATCTCCACCTCAGCACCACTGATGCGGACAGGGCCACTTTGTTTCCTGATGTCAATGACCAGCTCCTTCGTTTTGCTGATGTTGATGAAGGTTGTTGTCTTTACATCATGCCACTAAGCACTCAAATCTCTTTCCTGTACTCTTTCCTGTCATTGAGATCTGACCTACAATGGCGGTGTTGTCAGCATCTTTTTAAATGGAGTTGAGATAGAATTTGGCCACACAGTCGTGAGTGTAAAAGGAGTATAGTAGGGAGCTGTAACACTTAACTGCCTCCTGGGTAACTAGGGGTGGATAATAAATGTTGACCTGGCTAGGGGTGCTCACATCCCGTGTATGAATAAAAAAAACGCAAAGGTGAAGATTATATTGAAGGATAGGGCAGACATTTTTATGACTGAAGCTTGATGTGTTAAACAGCCTCCTTTTGTGCTGCATAATCTCTTCAAAAACAGCAACAAATGGGGAAAAGAAAGCACATCAGCAAGGTACACTTTTGAACAACTCCTTATTTACTTAGTGCTATTGACAGACCTTGAAGAGCTCACTGACAGCTAGAACAGCACATGGCACCATTTTGCCAATTTGGAATGGGAAGTATAGAAGCCACAAAGACTACAGGTTAAAATCATAGAATAGAATCCCTACAGTCTGGAAAGAGGCCATTCGGCCCATTGGGCCTGCACCAATCCTCTGAAGAGCTTCTTGCCCAAACCTAACCTTCTATCTGATCCCCATAACCCTACATTTCCCATGACCAACACACTGAGCCCACACATGATCAATCCACCTAAATTGCACATCTTTGGACTGTGGGAAGAAACCTGAAACCCAGAGGAAACCCATGCAGACACAGGAAGAATGGTTGTGTGTAGTTTGCATGGTCACCCAAGGTAGGTCTCTGGCACTGTGAGGCAGCACTGATCTACCATTAAGCAACAGAGGAACACTGCACTTCACTTTCAGAACTGGGAAAAATGGAATGCCACAAGCAGACTAGTAGCAATAGAAGTATTAAAAATAGGAGTAGGAGTAGTACATTCAGCCATTTAAGAGTGCTCTGTTATTCAATATGATCATGACTGAGTACCCTCTACTCAGTATCCTGTTCCCACTTTTGCCCCAATACCTCTTGATCCATTTAGCTCCAAGAGTTATATTGAAATCCCCCTTTAAAACTTTAATGTTTTGGCCTCAACCACTTTCTGTGGCAGAGAATTCCATAGACTCCCCACTCTCTGGGTGAAGACATTTTTCCTCATCCCAGTCCTAAATGGTCTACCCTATATCCTGAGACTGTGATCCCTGGTTCTAGACTCCAGTCCTGCACTTACCCTGTCTAATCCTGTCTCAGATTTATAGGTTTCTATAAGATCACCACTCAGTGTCAGTCCTGCCATCCTAGGAATCAGTTTGCAAACCTTCGCTGCACTCCCTCCGACAAGAAGATCAAAACTACACACAGTACTCTCGGTCCAATCCCACTAAGGCCCTGTATAAGTGCAGCAAGATATTCCTACTCCTGTACGCAAATCCTCTCACAATAAAGGCCAACATATCATTTGCGTTCTTCATCACCTGCTGCACCTGCATGCTTACTCTCAATGACTGCAGTGCAGGGACACCCAGGTCTCACTGCACCTTCCCCTCTCCCAATCTATTGCCATTCAGATAATAATTTGCCTTCTTGTTTTCCCTACCAAAGTGGAACAACCTCAGATTGTATTTCACCCGCCATGCAGTTGCCCGCTCACTCAACGTGCCCGAATCATAGCGGAGCATCCTCCTCACAGCTTATCTTTCCACCTAGTTTTGTGTTTTCTGCAAACTTGGAGATATTACATTTAGTTCCCTCATCTAAATCATTTGTGTATTGTGAATTCAAAGTTTGTGAGAGGATTTGTAGCTCGGATGCTTATTGTTGTGGTTCTGTTCACCGAGCTGGGAATTTGTGTTGGAGTATTGTGAATAGCTGGGTCCAAGCACTGATCCTTGTGGTACCTCACTAAACACTGTGTGACACTCAGACAATGAGCTGTTTATTTCTACTCAGCTTCCCATCAGTGAACCAGTTTTCTATCCACATCAGCACACTATCCCCAATCCCATGCATGTTAATTTTACATGCTCATCTCTTGTGTGGGACCTTACCGAAAACCTCCCTGAAAGTCCAAGTAAACTACTGGCTCCTCCTCATCAACTCTGTTCGTTAAATCCTCTGAAAATTCCAGTAGATTTGTTAAGCAGGATTTTTCTTTCATAAATCCACACTGATTCTGCCCAATCCTATCACTGCTTTCCAAGTGCTCTGCTGTTAACTCGTTTATAATGAACAGTAGCACTTTCCCTATAGTTGAGTCAGGCTAATTCGTCTATCATTCCCTGTTTTATCTTTACCTTCTCTTTTAAATAGTGGGATTACGTTAGCTACTCTCTAATCCATAGAAACTGTTCCAGAGTCTAGAGACCACTATTGCAGAATTATCTGAGTCATCACTGATAGCCAGTAAGCTATCAGTAGCTGGAATTGTGTCTAGCAGCTGACCAAACGGAAGTGAGAGTTTAAAGTTACACACATAAGCTCCCTGCCAATTGTTACATGTAGAATTGCAAGCTGTCAATAATAACAGAACTTTTTGACACAGGCACCTACACCAAGTAAAAACGATTGCTTCCTAGAACTGCTTGACATAGCAGTAAATCCTCAATTGCTTAGCCAATACATATTGAGTTAGAAGGCAAAGCTGCACCACTCCACTATTATTCTGCTTCACTGATAGAGTCATAGAATCATACAGCATGGAAACCAACCCTTTGGTCCAACCAGTCCATGCTGACCATAATCCCAAACTAAACTAGTCCCACCTGCCTGCGCTTGGCCCATATCCCTCCAAACATTTCTTATTCATGTACTTATCTAAATGTCTCTTAAACATTATAATTGTACCCACATCCACCACTTCCCCTGGAAGTGATATGAAGGATATGAATCACTCTCTGCATACAAAATTGCCTCTCATGTCTTTTCTAAATCTTTCTCCTCTTACCTTAAAAATATGATGCGGCAATTCGGGTTTTAGTTCCTGAAATGAATTTACAGGCTCATCTTTGAGCTGCTAAACTCCTTAGAACCTAAAATTGTCACAATAGTGATCACAAATCTCCCTTGATTGAAGCACATGATCAAAACAGCAGTAGCTCCAAGAGACTGGAGTTGAAAATATATAGAATGGATACAAGAACTGAAATAAACAATCTATAATGCAGCCTGGCATTCCTGCAAAACTAATTTTCCCCAAACTAATTCAATCCATGTCTCACTTCCACAGTTATCATAAAAAAGTTAATATACTGATTCTTCCGATTTATATATATTCATTCACCTCCACAGTGTCTGGTGGAATGAAGTTCTCTCCCTGAAGAACAGACGAGTGTAGGCTGTGCTTCCCCTGAAGACTCTCGTTTTCCTTCTGCAGTCTCATCAGTTCATCAGATACTTGTTCTCGTGACCGTATCAATACCGCCTTTAGGAAAGGCAACAAAAATTACAGAATAAACTGGCGAACATCAGCTTTAAGTAAGTAAAACCTAGAATCGTCAACTTTTAAACAGAAATAATGGTCTGGAAAATAATATCATGAACACATTTACTATAAACCTAAGAATGAGACAGCTTAGGCCTTTCAGTCCCTCCACCTTGCTCCACCACTCAATAAGATCATGGTTGATTCAACTGTGACCTCAACTTTCCTATGTAACCCCCAATAACCATTGTGTTCAGTCAATCAAAATTCTAACTTAGCATTAAAATATTCAATGACCCAGCCATGATTGCTTTCTGGAGAAGAGAATTCCACATAATAACAATCCTTTGAAGGGTTCCTCATCTCTGCCTTAAATGGGAAACCCTTTACTTTTAAAATGTGTACCTAGTTGTGAACTCTCCCAGAAGGGGGACATAAGACATCACCAGATCAAAATCTCCTCAGGATCTTATAAGTTGTGATAAGAGCACCTTTCATTCTTCCAGTCTGTCCAACCTTTCCTCATATTACAAGCTCTTCATGCCAGAAATCAAATCAAGTGCACCTTTGCTGAACTGCTTCTAACGCAATTCTCTCCTTTCTTAAATAAGGAGTCCAAATCTGTAGCACTCCGATATGGTCTTAACAACACTCTATACCACTACAGCAAATTCCCCTGCTTTTATATTCCATTACCTTTGCAACAAACATTAACATTCTACCTGCCTTCTTAAATCATCTGCTATACCTGCACACCAATGCTTTGTCATTCCATGTACCAGGATTCCCAGATCCCTAAGATCCTCAGAGTTCTGAAAATTCACTCCATTTAAATATTATATTGCTTTTCTATTCTTCCCACAAAAGTGGACAAGTGCACATTTTCCTACATAATCCCCATCTGCCAAATGTTCACTCACTCACTTAACGTACCTATATCCCTATTCAGACCACTTCACAACCTCATCTTTTAACCATCTCTGAACCATCAGCAGTGGCAGCTTCAGAGGCGGGTTGGTTACAGAGTCAGCAAACCTGCGAGCCCAGGAACAGGACACTTGCTTCTGCATGGATTGGGACTCTGTCAGCGGCACGGTGCGGGCTGGTGCATCCTGGAGTGGGACCCTGGCAGCGGCACTGAGTAGGCTGGTGTAGCCCAGAGTGGGTCTCTAGCAGTGGCACTGTGTGGACTGGTGTAGCCCACAGAGGGTCTCTGGCAGTGGCACGGTGTGGACTGGTGTAGCCCAGAATGGGTCTGTGGTAGCGGCATGGTGCAAGCAGGTGTATCCTGGAGTGGGACTCTGGCAGCGGCACGATGCGGGCTGGTGTAGCCTAGAGTGGGTCTCTGGCAGCGGTATGGCGTGGGCTGGTGTAGCCCAGAGTAGGTCTCTGGCAGCGGCACGGTGCAGACTGGTGTAGCCCAGAGTGGGTCTCTGGCAGCAGTATGGCGCGGGTTGGTGTAGCCCAGAGTAGGTCTCTGGCAGCGGCACAGTGCAGGCTGGTGTAGCCCAGAGTGGGTCTCTGGCAGCGACACGGTGTGGGCTGGTGTAGCCCAGAGTGGGACTCTGGCAGCGACACGGTGTGGGCTGGTGTAGCCCAGAGTGGGTCTGTGGCAGCGACACGGTGTGGGCTGGTGTAGCCCAGAGTGGGTCTGTGGCAGCGGCACGTCGTGGGCTGGTGTAGCCCAGAGTGGGTCTGTGGCAGCGGCACGTCGTGGGCTGGTGTAGCCCAGAGTGGGACTCTGGCAGCGGCACGTCGTGGGCTGGTGTAGCCCAGAGTGGGTCTGTGGCAGCGGCACGTCGTGGGCTGGTGTAGCCCAGAGTGGGTCTGTGGCAGCGGCACGTCGTGGGCTGGTGTAGCCCAGAGTGGGTCTGTGGCAGCGGCACGTCGTGGGCTGGTGTAGCCCAGAGTGGGTCTGTGGCAGCGGCACGTCGTGGCCTGGTGTAGCCCAGAGTGGGTCTGTGGCAGCAGCACGTCGTGGGCTGGTGTAGCCCAGAGTGGGTCTGTGGCAGCGGCACGTCGTGGGCTGGTGTAGCCCAGAGTGGGTCTGTGGCAGCGGCACGTCGTGGGCTGGTGTAGCCCAGAGTGGGTCTGTGGCAGCAGCACGTCGTGGGCTGGTGTAGCCCAGAGTGGGTCTGTGGCAGCGGCACGTCGTGGGCTGGTGTAGCCCAGAGTGGGTCTGTGGCAGCGGCATGGTGTGGGCTGGTGTAGCCCAGAGTGGGTCTGTGGCAGCGGCACAGTGTGGGCTGGTGCATCCTGGAGCAGGATTGTAACAGTGGAGAAGGAAGAGTTGTACTTCCTTTAAGTTATCTTTCTTTAATTTTAAATTTTATTTTTAAGTTAACGTGAGTGGGATCCACGCACAGCGATGGCACACACTTTTCACTGTATTCAATATTGAATACACGTGATAATAAATTCAAATACACTTTTCCAGACCACTGCATGGTATTGAATTGGCTTGCTTTGAAATGGCTATTTGATGATCAGGCTATGATATAAACAAATGGTTTCAGTTATGTAATGCCCTTTCACATCCATGATCAATAGAACAAACAAACCTTTTCAGCTAATTGGCAGAAGGAAAACTCTACTTAAAGTACTACTCAACCATTACTGCCCAGTGAAACAACCATTAACCCCCAGTTGTATAACTCACTGCTCTATTAAAATAGGCACAACCAAAACATATGATTCTGCCTCCTGGACAGATGCAACATACCATTTGCTCCTGGGTGCTTCGCGTGGCTTGGGAAAACAACTGCTGTAAGCTGGTAAGCAAGGTGTCAGCATCTTGTGCACGCTGGACCAGTCGAGTGACCTGGGAGAATAAAATACAAGAGATGAGATATGTTGAAGCAAGGAATGGACTCCAGTAAAATAGACCATTACTACTGCAGCTATGGTGATTTCCATCAGCTTCACCTGCCCTTCGACAAAGAAAGACAATTGGATCTTACACATCTACACCGAGGCCTGGTTTCCTTGTTTTGTCTGAGGCATAGCACCCCTAGCATTCAGATATTCTCTCAGAAGTGTTGGCCTGGATTATAGGGTTTAGGAATGTAACCTTAACTCTGTCTTCTTGCATGGAGACAAGCACGCTACTGATGGAGTCGCTAAAAGAGCACTAAAGTGCTGAAAAAAATATTGTTTAGATTAGAATCACAGAATTGTTACAGTGCAGGACAGAATTAATCACCCATTGTGTCTGGCAGGTTCTCTGGGTGAGCAATTCCTAGCTTCTCCCTGTAACCCCGCACATCCTTCGTTTCAGTAGCAATCTAAATCTGTTTTCAGCATTTTAGTTGAAGCAGCCCCTGCCATGCTCTTTGGTAATGCATTCCAGACTTGGACTACTCACTGTGCGAGAAGGGATCTCCACGTGTTGTGATCAAAGGTGTGTGATTTTACATATATTAATATCATTTACTTTTAAGAGTTTGGATTTTAAACTAGTGACAAGTTAAGCTTTGGTCTGTTTGTGTGAAGAGATTTTAAAATTAAGTCAGTCAGTCATGTTGGAATTATGACTTATGGAATTTTGTAATTAAAACCAGTATGTTCCCCCTGGAATGTTTTTAGTTCAGATCAATGTGTTTGGTTAGAAATCTGCATTGGTTGTTCACAACTGAGATGTCCAAGATGTCAGTTAGGTGAATGTTCCAAGCGAAAGGCTTCATAGCTCACAGGACAGGAACTGAGGGAATTCTAGATTGGGCAGGGATGGAAACTTGCTTCAGGTTGTGAATAACTGTTGGTTAGTAGTTAGGATTTTGTTTTGCAGGATGTTTGAAATTTTTAAAACGGTCTTATGTTTAGATAGCATGGTTTGGTCTATTTTATTTTTATTTCTTTGTGTAATACTCTTTTGTATTATTATTCTGTATTATTCTTAAAACCAAATATGTAGTCATGTGTGTTTACTTTTATGTAAAAGACAACCACATTAAGTTAATAATTGATCAAGCCAGCTTTAGTTCTGGGATCTGACCTGTCCGGTAATAACATCAGCCGAAATCATAACAACGCTGCTTTTGCTTCTTTGACCATTACTTTAAATCTGTGTTTTCTCACTTTCAAATAGGCATCTTCATAACTGAAAAGTTACTTAGCCCTGGAACGACTTTCATGAATCTTTTCTGAATTCTGTCATCATTCCTGAAGGGTGGTGTCCAGAATTGGATGCACTGCTCCAGTTGAGGCCAAGCCAGTGTTCAATATAAAATCTTTGCTCCTGCGTTCTATTAATAAAGCCTAGGATATTGTATGCGTCATTAGTCAGACCATCAACCTCCTGTGACACCTTCAGTGACTTATACACATATACACCTAGGTCCTTCTGCACTCACATTAGAGCTGTACCCTTTATATGTAATTGCCTTTCCATGTTCTTCCTACCAAAAGGAATCACATCACTATTCTCCACACTGGACATCATTTGCCATGTGTCCATGCATTCAACCAACTTGTCCACAAGAAATATGCAGTGTTTTGACGTTCCAATAGTGAAACTTGTGAAAACATGTTTCTGCAATAAAAGCACTGTTTTGCTTGAGGTAACTGATGCAATCTTTTAGTGTTTAAATAATGTAGTCCAGCAGAGTGTTTTAGCATAACATTTGAAAATCATTGATCTGGGATAAGAATGGAAGTGGTGCTGGATGTTATTGCTGAGGTACAGAATATACCAGTTGATTTAATTGATTTTTAACCAAATAGATATTAGTAAGGGTCCACTGGATGGCTAAGTGAATTTATTGAGTGGTCAAAAGTGCAATTTTACATTTTTATAGTTTCTGTCGCAATACTCAAGCAAATGATGATCTTTTAAAGTGTAGACACTGTAACAATATAGGAAGTGGGGCTGCTGGTATTTACATAGGAAGGTCCCACAAACAGCACTGACATAAAACATCACTTCAACTTTCTTGTTGAAGTAAAAGCAAAATACTATAGACATTAGAAATTTGATTCATCCACAATGCTGCCTGTTCTGCTGAATATTTTCAACAGTTTATTTTTTATTGGTGATGTTGGTTGAGACAAATGGTGACCATTTTCTTTGAATAGAGTCATGGATCTCTACTCTCCATGGATCCATCTAACAGGAAAGGTGGGGTCTCATTCACTTGTTTGAAAATCGCCTTCAGTACAACTTGCTCTCAGTATTGCCGAAAGTAACAGCCTGGCTTATAGGAAGTATCTGGATTGGCTTGGGTGAAGTAGGTGAGTATGCTGACATACAAGTTAAGTTAACCTTAACAGTTAAAATATTGCTAGATAAGCAATGACAGATATTTAAGGAGCTGCTTCATAAAACGCAAGCAAGATGGATTTCATAGATAAAGATTTTACAAGAAAAGCAAACTATCACTAAGGAAGTTAAAGACGGTATCAAATTAAAAGATTGGTGTTGGGTAGAAGATTGGGAAGACTTTAGAAAACAGCAACCAAAAAGTACAAAATATTACCTAATTTCTGACTTTATTGTGAGAATAAATTAGGAAGAAATTTTAAGACATTCCCTAGTAGTACAGATATAACTATCTTGATGGCTTGTCATTACTTGGATTCATATGCTTACTATAGGTTTAATGTGGAGGTGCCGGAGTTGGACTGGGGTGGACAAAGTTAAAAATCACACAACATCAGGTTATAGTCCAACAGGTTTATTTGGAAGCACTAGCTTTGTGATTTTTAACTGCTAGAGGTTTGACCTTGTTGCATTCATATTATTTTACTGGATTTGGGGGACATGGGGAGTAGTATGGGAAATGATGTTGTCAAATATTGCAAACTAAATTTGTCACTTTAACAGGTACTTGTATTTTATCACAGACCACAATACACAGATCCACAATGGACATTAGTAATTTTCCTTTGCTGCCATTTGTCGATTTCACTAGAATAATTGAATATTTGTGAAAGTGATGATTCAATGACCAAATAGCTAGATTGTGTTCAATTATGCTACTCAGTGCTGCTAGAACCTGATTCAAAATAAACACCTACTACAAAAAGCTTTTATCAGCAAGTCACTGTATCTAATTTCAAGTATTAGTAATGCTATGTCTGCTCCTGGTACCTGGCTACTAGTGTCATCAGAGCTCTGTTTGACATAATCCTCCAGCTCCTGTTTCTCCTTCATTGTTCTCTCAAGCTGCTCATTTGCCTGTCGTAGCATCACCTGTAGTTTCTTTACCTGCAGTTAAGCAGATAAACACATTATCAAAAATCATTTTTGCACAAGACAAACTGATTTCAATGAGGTTTATATTCAATCTCTTGTGAGGAACAGAGGATGTCACTGATCTAAGTGAATGGAAATAGTTAATGCTCTGTGAGGAAAGAATGTGAAGAGACAATCAGAGAGTTATTAAATGCCTCATAGAAAATAATTGACAGAAAGTGAGAATCATAAAGCAACACAGAGCTTAAAACATTAATGGTAATCATTAATTTGTCTGCCCTCAACAAGTGATGACTGGCTCATGTGACCACAATTTTGGTTTCCAGTGAATACAAAACTTTGTCAACTGTTTTAAAAAGTAACTTTCTTCTTTAAATATTTTGAATACATTAAGCAGTAGATGTTTCCACTGGCAGGTAATACATTGGCCATGAACTACATTCAGATTGCACAATTTACAGTATGTGCCCTTCTCTCACACACAAGAATTTTAATCATATATGAGCTGAAAATGTGTTGCTGGAAAAGCGCAGCAGGTCAGGCATCATCCAAGGAACAGGAGAATTGACGTTTCGGGCATGAGTCCTTCTTCAGGAAAGATTCCTGAAGAAGGGCTTATGCCCGAAACGTCGATTCTCCTGTTCCTTGGATGCTGCCTGACCTGCTGCGCTTTTCCAGCAACACATTTTCAGCTCTGATCTCCAGCATCTGCAGCCCTCACTTTCTCCTCGAAGATTTTAATCATATATGTCATAATTACCAGTATAATATTGCTATATGCTTTTTCTCACACTTAGTTCTTGTATTTACTCTCAATAGAATTGGTTCATAAGCAGCTAAAAAAACCAGAGAAAAACACAACATTCAACTTTTAACACGCAAAACTCGGAGTTAGTTGGTTATATTTCCACAACGGAACACTTTAATGTCGAGAACACCAATCAGTGGGATGCTGCAAACTTTAGAAAGCGTTGAAACTTACTGTAAACCTATAGCTTTCTAGGCACAGTTCACATTTGCTGCAAAATATAGAGTATCTGGCTTTATTTCATGAAAAGCTTATGCTCTAAAAATCTCTGTGCTTTATGAATGTAGAAATTTGCTGAAAATAAATTCCATGTTTGCACAAATACACCGCATATCATTACATTCCTATACCAAAATTAACCAGCCTTCTGGTCCTGTTCTAGTGCCTTGGCTGGAACATTAGCAATTTCCATCCTACTTCCCACAGTGATCAAGGACGCATGAAAAACTGCCAACACTTTTAAAGTTGCCCTTACATATTTTTTATCCTATCCAATCATTATTGCTATGTTGGCAGAGTCCTTTTCAAAGTCTCCATGATTTATTTCCTTGTTTCTCTTAACAGCCTAGGAAACAAGGAAACATCCAGGTTTGGCAATTATCTAATTCCATCCAGTATTTCACAGCCCTCACCATCTTCAGCAACAATGCTTTCGTCAATGCCCCTTTTTTGAAGCCAAGGACACAGTATTCATTAAGAACCACAGTGGCTCAGTGGTTAACACTGCTGCCTCACAGCGCCAGGGACCTGGATTTGATTCCAGCCTTGGGCAACAATCTGTGTGGAGTTTGCACATTCTCCCCGTGTCTGCGTGGGTTTCCTCCGGGTATTCCGGTTTCCTTCCATAATCCAAAGATGTGCACATCAGGTGAATTGGCCATGCTAAATTGTCCGTAGTGTTAGGTGCATTAGGCAGGGGTAAATATAGGGTCAGGGTGGGTTACTCTTCGGAGGGTTGGTGTGGACTTGTTGGGCCGAAGGCCCTGTTTCCATACTGTAGGGAATCTAATCTAATCAAAAACCATGCTCACATCTTCCACACTCACCCTCAAGGCTATATTTTTGGACTAAAATATCCTCTACATGGTTATCTTTATTTATCTTGTGACACTTTGTGCATTTATAAATTAGCTTTGGATTATCCTTGATTTAGAGAAAGTGAGAACTGGAAATGCTGGAGGGTCACAATCGAAAAGTGTAGTGCTGGAAGAAGCACTGCCGGTCAGGCAGCATCCGAGGAGCAGGAGAGTCGACATTTTGGGCATAAGCCTGTCATCAGGAATTGGGGGAGGCTGCTGAGAGATAAATAGGAGGGTGGGAGTGGGAGTAGGGGAAGGTGGCTGGGAATACAAATAGGTGGATGCAGGTGAGGAGTGATTTGATAGGTTGGTGGGGAGCATGGAACAGATAGGTAGGAAGGACTTTGTACAGGTAGGACAGGTCAAAAGAGGGGTGCCAGGTTGGAGGGTTGGATCTGGGAGGGTGTGGGGTGAGGACAGATTTCAAAACCAGTGAAGGCAACGTTGATGCCATATAGTTGAAGGGTACCAAGACAGAGGATGAGGTGCTCTTCCTCCAGATGTCTGGAGGCTTAGATTTGGCAGTGGCGGTGGCCCAGGACTTGCCTGTCCTTGGTGGAGTGGGAAGGGAGTTGAAGTGGTTGGCCACAGGGCAACGGGGATGGTTGGTGCGTGTGTCCCAGGGATGTTTCCCAAAACGCTCTGCGAGTTGGCATTCTGTCTCCCTGACATAGAGGAGACTACATCGAGAGCAACGGATACAGTAGATGAACTGGATGGATATGCAGGAAACCTCTGCCGGATATGAAAAGATCCTTTGGAGCCTTGGATGAAGGTGAGTGGGGAGGCGCAGGCACATGTTTTACACCTCTTGCGGTAGCAAGAGAAGGTACCGGATGTAGAGGCTAGGTTGGTGGGGAGCATGGACCTAACAAGGGAGTCACGGAGGGAATGGTATCTGCGGAATTCAGATAGAGGTGTGGAGGGAAATAAGTCTCTGGTGATGGAGCAGAAATGGCGGAGGATAATGTGCTGTATCTGGATATTAGTGGGGTGGAAGGTGAAAACCAGGGGGTTCTATTCTTGTAGTGGTTCAAGGGCAGAGGTGTGGGGAGTTGAGGAGATGTGCTGGAGGGTATTGATGATCACATGGGAGAGGAAATTGCAGTCCTGGAAATAGGAGGCCATCTAGGATGTCCTGGAATGGAATTGCTCCTCCTCGAAGTAGATACTGTGGAGGCGGACGAATTGGAAGTAAGGGATCGTGTTTTTACAGGCGGGAGATGGTGTAGTCCAGGTAGCTGTGGGAGTTGGTGGATGTCTGTGTTGAGTCGGTTGCTGGAGATGGAGAGGTCCAGGGAAGGGAGAGAGGTGTCTGAGATTGTCTAGGAGAACTTAAGGTCAGGGTGGAAGGTGTTAGTGAAGTTGATGAACTGTTCCACCTATTAGTGGCAGCATGATATGGTGATAATACAGTCATCAATGTAGCAGAGGAAGAGGTGGGGGATGGTGCCAATGTAACTGCGGAAGATGGACTGTTCCACGTATCCTATGAAGAGGCAGCTATGGCCAGTATCCATGGCTATCCCTTTGGTATGAAGGACGTGGAAGGATTCGAAGGAGACGTTGTTGAGGGTGAAGACCAGTTTCCCACATTCCTGATGAAGAGCTTATGGTTGACTCTCCTGCTCCTCGGATGCTACCTGACTGGCTGTGCTTTTCCAGCACCATGCTTTCTGACTGAGGTCTAGTTCCACCAATTGGATGAGTGTGTTGGTGGAGGGGCATTGGTTGGGTCAGTAGGAGAGGAAGAAATGGAGGGCTTGGCGGCCTTCGCCATGGCGAATGAATGTGTAAAGGGACTGGATGTCCATGGTGAAGATGAGATGTTGACTCAAATTGCCATTATTTTTTCATGCCCTCTCTTTGTTTTGTTAATTCACTTTTTCATTCCACTCCAACACTTTCTAGACTCCTCCTGTTTTCTTTGCACGTTTAACTCTTGATGTCTAACAAACTTCCCCTGCTTGCCTTGTTCAAGCCTGCATATACTTTGACATCTTGACCACCTAATTTAGGTGTTGCCAATGAAATTGCACATAGAGCTCTCTATTCTTTCATTACGCTCCCCACTTGCCTGGAATGGTACAGCTTCATCAGCACAATCAGGAAAATCTTGACACCATCAGGAAAAACACCTTGTTTCAAAGGCATCCTACCCATCCCTATTGATAAACAATGGCAGCAGCATGTAGGTTTATAAGATGCACTGCAACTCAAAAAACCCTATTTCAACAGCATTGCCAAAACCTGTGACCTCCACCATCTAGAAGGTCAATGTCAACAGCTACATAGGAACACCTCTACCTGCAAAGCCCTTCCAAGTCATCCAACAGTCTGGCTTGGAACTATATTGTCATTCCTTCATTGTTGTTCAGTCAAAATCCTGGAATTCCCTTCTTAACAGCACTAAGAGTCTCCTTATATCCAAGCAACCGCAAGAAGACAACTCACCACCATCTTCTCCAAGACAATTAGGGATGGGTGATGATGCTGGCCCAGCCAGCAATGCCCAGATTCCATGAACAAATACAAAAAAAAAAGTAAATTGATAAATATAGGTGACAAGGTCAGGGCCAAGTAGAGATCTCTGGGGAATCACCACTTGCTACATCAATATCCAGGATTGTTCCCTGCAGCCGGGCTGAGCTGTTCTGAAGAAATATCAGACCAGATCAAATTGATAACATCATCTCTTTTTCGCTGTGCAGATGCTACCTGACCTGATGAATTTCTCAAGAATTTTATGTTTTTATTTCAGATTTTCAGCATCTGCAGAATTTTGCTTTTATTCTTCACAGTGCCAGAGTTTGGCTTTCCTACATGTGACAAGCTGGGTTTTGTTAGAAAAATCAAAGGAATTACAGAAAATGACCAACCCAACCACTGAAGCACCAATCACACAATCTAATTTCATATCTAAGTCATGCTGCAGAAAATTCCTTTGAGGAAATTCTTTATAGGCAGCTTTTAGGAGCACAAATTGGTATTTTAAACTGTAGTGTTCCCTTCTCATGTGTTTCGGAAACAATATACACCATTCGTGAATTACAGTTCCAGGTTCAGAGAGAAATTTAATTTACTTCAACCAAATTGGTCATTTTCACCTACTTTTTGGTTGGAATTTGTTGGGGGTGGGGGGTAATTTAAGACATAATCACTCAGCTTTTTGTTGGCCATTGGTTCCTGCTCTTTTAGGTCTAATGCCTGAGAAGTCAGACGGTCCAGAGTACCTCACGCATGTGAAATTTAATTATGTTGTATATTGAGTAATTATCGCACACTACTGCACGTAAAAATACACTGCTGTACAATGAGCCACAGAACACGTGCTGCTGAGATGCCTTTTAAGGCTGCAGATATTGCCACCCTCAGGTGGCACATCCTAAGCACATGAAACACACAACCATCTGCATTTTGCTGTCAGCAGTAAAGTGATAACATGTACCACTGACATCAAACAAAGCTGGCACGGTGGCACAGTCGTTAGCACTGCTGCCTCACAGCGCCAGAGACCCAGGTTCAATTCCCACCTCAGGCGACTGACTGTGTGGAGTTTGCACATTCTCCCAGTGTCTGCGTGGGTTTCCTCTGGGAGCTCTGGTTTCCTCCCACAGTCCAAAAATGTGCAGGTTAGGTGAATTAGCCATGCTAAATTGTCCGTAGTGTTAGATGAAGGGGTAAATGTAGGGGAACGGTTGTGCTTCGGCGGGTCGGTGTGGACTTGTTGGGCCGAAGGGCCTGTTTCCACACTGTAAATATTCTAATCTAATCTAAAACTGCCCACAAAGATTAAATAGTGTCTATGGCAGAAACTTCCCTTTTATCCAGAAGTTAAATCTGTAAATCAAGGGGGCATCTTGACATGCAGCAATAGTCACATCAACAGGGAGACAGCTAACTAATCAAAATGTAAGTTTCCACAGGTTGAAAGATAATAGACTTTTAAAATTGAAAAATAGGAATCATAATAGGGGTTAGATAGGGTCGACAGTGAGAATCTTTTTCCACATATGGAGTCAGCTATTACAAGGGGGCATAGCTTTAAATTAAGGGGGGGGTAGGTGTAGGACAGATGTTAGGGGTAGGTTCTTTACTCAGTGAGTTGAGAGTTCATGGAATGCCCTGCCAGTAGCAGTGGTGGACTCTCCCTCATTATGGGCATTTAAGCGGGCATTGGATAGGCATATGGAGGATAGTGGGCTAGTGTAGGTTAGGTGGGCTTGGATCGGCGCAACATCGAGGGCCGAAGGGCCTGTACTGCGCTGTATTCTTCTATGTTCTATAATGGCAAAATTTGACAGTTTAATAGAAAATTAGTTCTTCAAGGTCAGTGAACATGTTTAGTAGTTATTATCAAATTAGAACTTTAGTTAAAAACTGAGTCATTTAATAAGTGCAACATATTGTAGTGTTTTTACAACATGATTAATGGCAATTAGATGTACGTTCTTGTTCACTTATGATTGTAACGGACATAGTATCCTTTGGGAACGTCTACATCATACTAGAAGTAAAATTACCAAAAACCAATTTACTCACGTCTTGTGAAGTTGCAATCTTTTTAAGTGGGACAGTGAACAGTTTCACAGCCATTACCGTAGAAAATTCAAGTCGTCGTGCTAAAATTAACACCTTTATTCCCCTGTCACTTTTGATTTTGTATTCTCTTTCTTCCACTCGGATTTATTGCTGTGTAATTTTGAACCAAAGTGTGACAACTGATGTGCACACAAAAGCATAATATTGAGACTCCATGGCAGCGTGAATGCAACATTAAGAACCTAGAAACATAACTGCACTCATATTTTGAAGTCATCCATTCTGTCCTAATTATTATATACACTGTAAATGACTCCATCTAGATTCGTAGAGTCATAGAGATGTACAAGGAAAGAGACCCTTTGGTCCAACTTGTCTATGCCAACCAGATATCCCAACCCAATCTAGTCCTACCTGCCAACACCTGGCCCATATCGCTCCAAGCCCTTCCTATTCATATACCCATCCAGATACTTTTTAAATGTTGCAATTGTACTAGCCTCCACCACTTCCTCTGGCAGCTCATTCCATAAGTGGCAGCTCATTCCATACACATACCACCCTCTGCGTGAAAATGTTGCCCTGAGGTCTCTTTTATATCTTTCCCCTCTTACCCTAAACCCAGGCCCTCTAGTTCTGGACTCCCCCACTCCAGGGAAGAGACTTTGTCTATTTATCCTATCCATGCCCCTCATGATTTTATAAACCTCTATAAGGTCACCCCTCAGCCTCCGACGCTCCAGGGAAAACAGCCCCGGCCTATTCAACCTCTCCCTGTAGCTCAAATCCTCCAACCCCGGCAACATCCTTGTAAATCCTTTCTGAAGCCTTTCAAGTTTCACAACATCCTTCCGATAGGAAGGAGACCAGAATTGCACGCAATATTCCAAAAGTGGCCTAACCAATGTCCTGTACAGCTCCAACATGACCTCCCAACTCCTGTACTCAATACTCTGACCAATAAAGGAAAGCATACCAAATGCCTTCTTCACTATCCTATCTACCTGCGACTCTACTTTCGAGGAGCTATGAACCTGCACTCCAAGGTCTCCTTGATCAGCAACACTCCCTTGAACCTTACCATTAAGTGTATAAGTCCTGCTAAGATTTGCTTTCCTAAAATGCAACACCTCACATTTATTTAAATTAAACTCCATCTGCCACTCCTCAGCCCATTGGCTCATCTGATCAAGATCCTGTTGTAATTTGAGGTAACCTTCTTCGCTGTCCACTACACCTCCAATTTTGGTGTCATCTGTAAACTTACTAACTATACCTCTTATGCTCACATCCAAATCTTTTATATAAATGACAAAAAGTAGTGGACCCAGCACGGATCGTTGTGGCACACCACTGGTCACAGGCCTCCAGTCTGAAAAACAACTCTCCACCACAACCTTTGAGCCAGTTCTGTATCCAAATGGCTAGTTCTCCCTGTATTCTATGGGAACTAACATTGCTAACCAGTCTCCCATGGGGAACCATGTCAAACGCCTTACTGAAGTCCATATAGATCATGTTCACCATTCTGCCTTCATCAATCCTCTTTGTTATTTCTTCAAAAAACTCAATCAAGTTTGTGAGGCATGATTTCCCTAATCAGTCCAAGCCTTTCCAAATACATGTACATCCTGTCCCTCAGGATTCCCTCCAACAACTTGCCCACCGCCAACGTCAGGCTCACTGGTCTATAGTTCCCTGGCTTGTCCTCATCACCCTTCTGAAACAGTGGCACCACATTAGCCAACCTCCAGTCTGCCAGCACCTCACCTGTGATTATCGATGATACAAATATCTCAGCAAGGGGCCCAGCAATCACTAATGAATTATCTGTGCAAAAAACCAATAAAAACAATAGGAGAAACTTTTCCATGCACTGAATAGTTAAGATCTGGAATGTACTGTGAGTGCGAAGGCAGCAGGTTCAGTCAAGGCACTCAAGAGGGAATTAGATTATTATCTAAAAAGGAAGAATGTACAGCAGTACACTGGGTAATGGCTTTGATGTACTGCTGACTCTAAGCCAGCACTGACACAAGGCCAAATACCTACCTTCTGTGCTGCAACAAATCTGAGATCCAGTAAACTGTCACTTGAAGTGACTGAACAGTCACATGTTTGCATATGCAACTTTCACTGCAAATTTGGACAAAAGAAGTTGCAATGTAAAGAATTATACTAAAGGTACAGAGTTTAAATTTTTACTGGCTAAAATTGTTGAACTAATTACAGCACCTATCATTATCGGTGTGGAAGAAAATTCAGCATTCTGTAGCAAGGAATAAATATGTTACATTTTACAAATCACCTTCAAAGCTGGTTGTTTGAACAGTTTCTGTGTTAGCCTGCCAAAAACAGGAGCTCACCACTAACCTGCTTAAGAGGATATTGCTACATTTGCACTGTAAATATGAATGAATCTCATCACAGCTATTTCACATATTGCTCCTACAGAGAACTAATATGGCACGACGGAAAAATGGCTGTCTCTGCTGCTTTCAATGCAGCCTGTAATGATGCGATTAATAACCTGAACATGAAATTCAGCTTTTGATGCCCAGAAAGAGAACTGAAACTGTGGATTTTCACTCCAGCACACAATAAACTATTCTTGGAGGTCACCCACTCCATTTCCTAACCACTGAATCCTTCCCTCTCCCTGATAATTGCCTGAGACAATTGCCTGGTGTCAGAGTTAACTGAGATGAGATAATGACCACAAACCTTGAACTAGGACAGTATGTTTCCATCTCTGTAAACATTGTCCAACTCAAATTACCGGCTGCTGAAGTCCTTGGCCATACCTTTGTTATTTCCAGACTTGACTTCTTTTTATTCACTCCGGAGAAGCAAGCATTACTATTCATCCCTAATTGCCAATGAGAAGGTGTTGGTGAGCTGCCTTCTTGAACCACCATCATCAACGTGCTGTAGGGAGACCTACAATGCCATTAGCAAGAGGATTCTATCCTAAAGCATTCCTACTTAGTCTTCATATTCTACCCTCCATTAACTGACCTGTACCCTAACTTGCAGCAAATCAAAGTCATTCACTACCTCTGGGCTGGTTCCCGATTAAGCAACTCCTCAACTTTAAACTTCTCATTTGTGTGCCCGAATCACTTCGCAGCCTCACCTTTCCCTAGCTCCAAGCTTCGACATCCCTGCAACCTTCTAAGGTATCTGCACTCCTTCAACTCTGAATCCTTGGCATTTCTGAATTCAATCATCATCATGAGCATCCATGCTTCTAAAATTTCCTCCATTAGCCTCTATTTCTGCTTTAAGACAAGTTATAAAACTTACCTCTGAGCAAATGTTTGGTCAGCCACACTCATGTGGCTTATGTAGGTAGCTTGATGCCAGAGTTTGTTTTAAAATGCTCTGACAAACTTAAACATGTTTTATTACATTAAATGTGTTGCTATGAAATGTGAGCCATTAATGATGTAGTGAGGCAATTTTAAATTTAATTTTTTGATTCTCCTTTCAATCAGGTCTTTCCCCTGTCAATTTCTCTTCCTGTTGGAGGGCCCTTCTGCCCTCCAAGCCTGAGCCAATCCAAATCCACTGTCTAAACCTGTCGCCCAATTCCTAAAGATCAGTATCCCTCTGCTCCCCACCTACTCATGCATCTGCCCAGGTGCACCTTAAGTGAATCTACCGAGCCTGCCTCTATTATCTCTGCTGCAACACGTTCTAGACACCCACCCCTCGGTTTAAAGTACTTGCTGCGTGTATCCCTCTTAAACTTTTCACCTCTCGCCTTAAAAGCTTGGTCTCTCATTATTGAATCCTTCAATTTATTATGAGAGTTAACATAAACCTTGCCACATTAGGTAAAACTCCTAGTTGAAGACAAACTCACACAAAAATATTTATGCTTGTGTCAAAAGAATTATTGTTAACTAGTACCGGGTAAACTTTCCTTTTTACCAACTCAAGCACTGGTAATTTTCACCTCCTTAACCAACAGGTGGGACTGAGGCCATTACAACACTCCAGCTGTTTCTCTCATTTGCACATGGTTGCATTATAGCAAAATATGCCTGTGCTTCTTCACAACAGTATTATTAGACAACATTTGACATTGAGCCAAATGTGGTGGTTAAGCAGGACAGGGCCAAAGATTTTCGCAGAACCATACAGGAGGAAAAGCCGAGAGGTTTACAGAGGGAAATCTAGAGCTTAGGGCATACACAGTTGCCATTGGTGGGTGAAGGAAGTGAAAATGCACAAGGAGAGCAATGCAGAGCCCTCAGACTTATAGGGATGGATGGGGTTCCATAGTCAGGGAGGAGCAACATCATGGACTCACCTGAAAATCAGCATGAGAATTATAAAATCTAGGTGTTGCTGGAGAGCCAATGTAGGCCAGTAACCAGAGGTGTGATGGGACTTGGTATGTGTTAGGTAATTTAGTTTTCAGACAAGTTTAGATGTATGAAGAGTAAGATAAGGTGGTGGTCAGGAGAATACCGGAATTGCTCAGGCTGGAAATAACAAAGACAATGAAGAAGATTCGTTCTTAATATAGTGACAATATATATCAGATCTCCAGAACTGAGTTAGGGTGGGATTGCATGTATGACAAAAGGCTGATTCCAATCATGAAGTTGCGGTAAAGTGAGGTTTGTGCATTCCAGGTTGAGTGGAACACAGCAGGAAAGTAATTGGGATGAAACTTAAGAATTTTTATTTTGTTGTCAACTATTTTGACCTTCCTAAAATTTGTTCATGAAATATGGCTGCATTAGGTAAAAACGAGGGCTGCAGATGCTGGAAACCAGATTCTCGATTAGAGGATGCTGCCTGAACTGCTGTGCTTTTCCAGCACCACTCTAATCTAGAATATGGCTGCATTGCCTATTCCCAATTGACCTTCAGAGTCAGTGAGTTGTCTTCACGAATTGCCTGAGTCCTTCAAGAGTAGCAACACCCACAATGCTTTTAGGGAGGGTGTTCCAGGATTTTGACACAAAGCTGTTGAAGGAACAGTGATATAGTTCCAAGTCAGGACGATACTAGCTTATTATTGGATAAATAGAATGTGATCAGATAGAAGAAAACTGGCGTAGACTCTCCCTTCAGTAAAAAGTATTCCAAGAGAAATAAAATTAAGGTGAAAGATTTTATGCCATATGATTTGCAAAAGATAAAAACAAGAAGTTTGAAACCAATATTATATCCTTTCTAAGATTTATCTCAAGAGGGCAAAGGAAATTAATCACCACTTCTGACTAAACTGCAGATGAAATACTGCTCCTAATGCCTGGAACAAAGATTCTAATGATTCCGTCAGGAATGAGAATCAAAGGATGGTCAGTTATACAATATCGGGACATTTCTTATTGGATTAAGCGCAGAAACGCAGCAGGAGATTAGTTCATTTTGCAGAGAAGTAATCCCTCACAACAGTCCATCTCACCTGGTCCCGGGTCTCAGCCTCCTGTACTTGGATTCCTTGGAGCTGCTTCTCATAATTTGAACACATGTCACAGCGGCGGCCCAGCTTGTTTCCAGCATTCTGTACCTGCAGGGACATAGCACAGTGAAAAGTGGGCAGATGGCAATTAGCATATACAGTATAAATACAGGCTGAACTGAATCATTACAACAAATGCAAAAATACTCATTCCCATTCAGAAAGGTGGATTCACCTTGGAGAAAGAAGTATTTTTAATTCCTTTTTCCATGTGTCCTTATGATTATCATCTCCCATATCTCAGGTAACAGAGCAACAAGGTGCTAGTCTTTCTATCAGAGCACTGGAAACTGCTAATGAGATATCTCCAAAAATGGCACAAGGCAATAATTCTTTGTTGTTATCAGTTGTCTCTGCCTTGGGCAGCACTTGGCTACCATTTCTTCAAAGCTGCACTCCAGAGGTCAGTAACTCACTGACACTAATGCTGCTTCCTTACCTGGCTGGAGTTCCAACCTGCTGCATTATTAATCGTGAGTTCAGAAAACGCATGCAGCACAACTCTTAACCCTTCAAACAGCTCATTTAGCTTATACAAAAAGCAAATTAGGAGTTATCCTTTAATAGGATCAAAATTGACCTCAAGTCAACTAACTGAGTAGGAATACAAACAGCACAGTTCAGGTACAAAAACTTTCTCCTGTCCCAAAGGTTTAGTTTTGGGGATTAAATAAGGGGTGAGAAATAGGTGTGAGGAAGGGTAAGATAAAGCCAAGTTGATTGAGTGACAACATAAGCCAACTATCAAGTGTAATCTACAAACATTTACAACTGCATCATCTTGACGCGGTGGTGAGGTAATGGCCCAGTTGTATGAGAGTAATAGAGATGTACAGCATGGAAACAGATCCTTCAATCCAACTCATCTCTGCCGACCAGATAACCTTAATTAATCTAGTCCCATTTGTCAGCAATTGGCTCTTATCCCTCAAACCCTTCCTATTCATGTGGCTATCCAGATGCCTTTTAAATGTTGTAACTGTACCAGCCTCCAACACTTCCTCTGGTAGCTCATCCCATACACGCATCACCCTCTGAATGAGAAAGTTGCCCCTTATGTCCCTTTTAGATTTTTCCCCCTCATCTTAAACCTATTCCCTCTAGTTTTGCACTCCACCACCCCGGGGACAAGACCTTGTCTATTTACCCTATCCAGATCCCTCATGATTTTATAAAGCTCTATAAGGTCACTCCCTCAGGCTCCAACACTCCACGGAACATAGCCCTAGCCTTTTCAACCTCTCTCTGTAGCTCAAACCCTCCATCCTGGCAATATCCTTCCAAATCCTTTCCGAAACCTTTCAAGTTTCACAACATCCTTCCTATAGCAGGGGGACCAGAACTGAATGCAGTATTCTAACTGTAGCCTAACCAATATCTTGTACAACTGCAACATGACCTTCCAACTCTTTACTCAATGAATGACCAATAAAGGCAAGCATACCAAATTATTCTGTCTACCTGGGACTCCACTTTTAAGGAACTATGAACCTGCACTCCATAGTTAGACCTATTAACCTAGGGACCCAGGTAATGTTCTGAGGACCTTGGTTCAAATTCCACCATGGCAGAGATGGTCAAACTTGAATTCAATAAAGAATCTGAAATTGAGAGTCTGATGATGATTGTTGGAAAAATCTCATCTGGTTCATTAATGACCTTTAGGGAAGGAAATCTGTCATCCTTACCTGGCCTGACTTACATTCAACTTCAGACCCACAGCAATCTGGTTGACTCTCAACTGCCTTGCGGGTAATTAGGGATGGGCAATAAATGCTGGTCTAGCCAGAGATGCCCACATCCATAGAACATAGAAAAATACAGCGCAGTACAGGCCCTTTGGCCCTCGATGTTGCACCGATCCAAGCCCACCTAACCTACACTAGCTCACTATCCTCCATATGCCTATCCAATGCCCGTTTAAATGCCCATAAAGAGGGAGAGTCCACCACTGCTACTGGCAGAGCATTCCATGAACTCACGACTCGCTTAGTAAAGAATCTACCCCTAACATCTGTCCTATACCTACCACCCCTTAATTTAAAGCTATGCCCCCTCGTAATAGCTGACTCCATACGTGGAAAAAGGTCATCCATGGTCAACCCTATCTAAACCCCTAATCATCTTGTACACCTCTATCAAATCACCCCTAAACCTTCTTTTCTCCAATGAAAACAGCCCCAAGTGCCTCAGCCTTTCCTCATACAATCTTCCTACCATACCAGGCAGCATCCTGGTAAACCTCCTCTGCACCCGTTCCAGTGCCTCTACATCCTTCCTCTAGTATGGCGACCAAAACTGCACACAATACTCCAGATGCGGCCCCACCAGAGTCTTATACAACTGCAACATGACCTCAGGGCTCCGGAACTCAAACCTTCTACTAATAAAAGCCAGTATGCCATATGCCTTCTTCACCGCACTATTTACCTGGGTGGCAACTTTCGGAGATCTGTGTACATGGACACCAAGATCCCTCTGCTCATCCACACTACTAAGTATCCGACCATTAGCCCAGTACCCCATCTTTTTGTTACTCTTACCAAAGTGAACCACCTCACACTTACCTACATTGAACTCCATTTGCCACCTTTCTGCCCAGCTCTGCAACTTATCTATATCCCGCTGTAACCTGACACATTCTTCCTCACTGTCAACAACTCCACCGACTTTCGTATCATCCGCAAACTTGCTCACCCAACCTTCTAGCCCCTCCTCCAGGTCATTTATAAAAATGAGAAACAGCAATGGTCCCAAAACAGATCCTTGCGGAACACCACTAGTAACGGCACTCCAAGATGAACCTTTACCATCAACTACTACCCTCTGTCTTCTTCCAGCCAGCCAATTCCTAATCCAAACCTCCAACTCACCCTCAATGCCATACCTCCGTATTTTTTGCAGTAGCCTACCATGGGGAACCTTATCAAATGCCTTACTAAAATCCATATACACCACATCTACTGCTTTCCCCTCGTCTACCTCCTTAGTCACCTTCTCAAAGAATTCAATAAGGTTTGTGAGGCATGACCTGCCCTTCACAAAACCATGCTGACTATCCTTGATCACATTATTCCTATCCAGATGTTCATAAATCCTACCCCTTACAATTCTCTCTAAGACTTTGCCCACAACAGAAGTGAGACTCACTGGCCTATAGTTACTAGGGTTATCCCTACTCCCCTTCTTGAACAAGGGAACCACATTTGCTATCCTCCAGTCTACTGGCACTATTCTTGTAGACAACGAGGACATAAAAATAAAGGCCAATGGCTCTGCAATCTCCTCCCTTGCTTCCCAGAGAATCCTAGGATAAACGCCATCAGGCCCAGGGGACTTATCTATTTTCACCCTTTCCAGAATTTCCAACACCTCTTCCCTTACATACCTCAAAGCTGTCCATTCTAATTAATTGTGACTCAATATTTACATCGGTACAGGTGACTCAATATTCACATCCAGTGAGTGAATTAAAAGAAAAGATCGGACTTACATCCCAAGCGAGAGAGTTAGGTACATTTCAGAAGGCTGAATTAGAAGATGTCATGGACAGAAACAGAAATAAAAATTATAACTCAAATACAATACAAGCTATTGTATTGGAAATTTCAACCATTGTATATAATCACTCATCATTGTTTGCTGGTTATGTATCAGTTTCATATTGTTTGCATAATATATTTAAATCTACATCCAATTTAATTAACTGCATTAATTCTTAGCACATTTAGGTTAGTTTCCATCTAATTTTCATTACATCTTTTTATATATGACAGGATATCTAATGATAAGGCTTGTAATAATTAATAGCACCTTCACTAAGCTTTCAACTGGAAAATAAAATTCTTATAAACAAAACAACTTTTAAAAATTTGCTAAGTGCAATTTTTATTCTACCTTTATGATCAAATAAATAACATGTAGAACAATCTATAGATATCCAAAAATTACTGAGCACATCTTTTGACCCAGATGGTAGCTACAGTTTTCAAAAATTAACTACATCAAAAAATTCCATCATAACTTCAAAGTATTGATGTGAATTATCACTAATTGCAAAGAAATGCCATAATTGTGTCAAAACCATAATCTGCCTTTTACAAAAAAAAATCAACTGTTAAGAGGAAATCTGCTTTTCGAATCTCAAAACAAAACTGGATTAAACTGGGAAAGAGGTAGGTGTTCAGTGACTACTTCCAGCTGTAGTGCCAGAGGGGATCATTGCTTACATGTTTTTAAGTCAGGTAGTTCCAACTATGCAGGATAAACATTGTATTACAAATTACATGGCATGGGCCTGCTGCTTTTCTGTATATATTTCATTTGCAAATATATTTGCGAGTAATCAGAAGACATGGTAGCCAAAGTCCAGTGTAAAATGGGTTATTACCTAATTCTAGGGCTATTCCATTCCTTCACACATGGCTACTTGGATCAATTTGCAGGAAGCAAGGATCAATTCTGAAACACTCTTCTTTATCCATGAGATTAATTTGTTGGAAGAAAGGTAAAACAGCAAGCGCCAATGCAACAATCATCACTTAGAAGAGTTTACACACTAAAGCTTTGACCTGAAATTTGCAATCTTTTTAGTAGCATATACATTCAAGGAAACACATGAATAAGTTTAGCTTAAAGTGTTTAAAAGACATTGCAAACAAATTGCAACAGGATGTAAGCTGCACATGAGGCCACCTGAATGTTTGAAGTTAAAAGTTTAGTGTTTAAAGTACTCACCTCCTGTTGTAACAAATTCCATTCTTTCTCACTGACCATTCTGTACCCACTAGGAGCAGTATCCACTACCTGCGTAAGACTCGACAAAAGAGAAGCAGTCTCCTCTTGCTCCGGTGTGAGTGCTTTGATGGCTTTTTCTTGATCTTTTGTCAGTATGAAAGAACCAGACATCTGGAAAGAGCCAACCGAGACTGTATCAAAGTTCTCAGAAACAGAGTCTGCTCCAACCAATGGTCCAAAGTCTGATTCATCCAGATTTCCTGCTGATTTTGCCTTGTGTCCACAACCCAAGCTCTTTGATTGCAAGGAACTCGAGGTGCCTAGACTATCAGTGGACTGCACCCTTCTTAAGCTCTCTCGGAACAGCTCACCCTCCTGTTTAATAGCAGAAACTGCCACTGATGTTGACAAATCAGAATCCAAGGAATGCACAGAACCATGTATACTATTTCCACAAATCTGGAAAAGAAAGCACAAAATTCATTTGAAATGCCAAATGGCAAACTGTATTGTTTCCAAGTGACACAAATAGCATTTCCCACAGCATCTTATTTTTGCTCTTACAATATCAGTCTGGCACACAATGTCTGCAGTCACTCGGGAGGCAAAAGATTGAGAGTTGGGCACACAAGTCAGATTGCTATTACAGTGCAGTATTGAGGGAGTGCATTACTCTCAGAGCCTCAATTGGCCTCAATTACAGCATTGTGCCCAAATCCATACACCAGGTTTCAGGAAGGAGCGAAGGCTTCAAAAATCATAGAATCCCGACAATGTGGAAACAGACCATTTTCTCCAGTAAGTCCACATCAACTCTCCAAAGAGCATCGCACCCAGATCCACTACCCCCCCGATAACCCTGCACCTCCCATGGCTAATCCACCTAACTTACATATTCTTGGACGATACAGGCAATTCAGCACAGCCAACCAACCTAACTTGCACATCTTTGGTCTGTGGGAGGAAACCTATGCAGACATAGGGAGAATGTGCAACCTTCACATATACAGTCGCCCAATGCTGGAATTGAACTTGGGGTCTCTGGCGCTGTGAGGCAGCAGTACTAACCAATGAGCTATTGTGCAAGCCCACTGTGCTGCCATTAAAAGGGTGTAAAAAGGTTCTAATTGGTTACAAGGGTTGAGGGACGTTAGTTACAAGGGTAGACTGGAGAAGCTGGGGTTGTTCTGCTTAGAACAGACATGATAGTGAGGAACACTGATAGAGGTCCTCAAAATTATGACAATTTTAGATGGAATAGATATAAAGGAATTGGTGTGGACTTGTTGGGCTGAAGGGTATGTTTCCATACTGTAGGGAATCTAATCTAATCTTAAAAAAAAATTATCCCACTGACACAAGAGTCAAGATCCAAAGAACACAAATTTAGTGATTGACCAAAGAACTAAAGGTAACATGAGGAAAAACTTTTTTATGCAAGTGGTCGTAAACTGGAATGCATTTCCTGGGATCATGGAAGAGCAGCTTCAATCAAGGCTTTCAAAATGTAATTAAGTAAAGGTATAATAAAATAAATTGTAGAGCTAGGGGAATGGGAGGGGGCCCGACTGCTTTTCTCTCTGGGTTCTATCCCTATTTATCATTTACTGTTTCTCCTTATCACTTCTCTAGCATGTACCAACCTTTTCCTAGCCACTATCAGTTCCGCAAAAGAGTCCCTGCTTTCTTTCTATAGGTGCTGTCAGACCTGCTGAGTTTTTCCAGCAATTTTTGATTTGTCTTGATTCTATGAACTGCAAACAAAACTGTTAGGCCATAGGAGTTATTATAGTCAGTACCCAATTTTACCCTCAGCAAATATCCACAAATAGCTTCTCAGTGGACATTGATCAAGAACTTTGCACAATGACCAGAAAGTCAGATACATTTACTGTCCTACGTTGAGAAGGCGGAGTCTGATTTTAGTACTCCAGCTAGCCTGAGCTACCTCGAGACATAACAGAGACTGAACTGCAGCCTCACTCCACTTTGTAAATTCCCTTCTTACCAAATGGTGCACTCCCATACTGAGACATTGTAGAAGCTGCCATTCACCTTCAATAACAGCTATGGGAATTTGCAGAATCAACAAGAAATACACAAAAATGTTTTAGAACCATCGCTGTTGAACTGTTAGAGAACTAACCTCTTCAACATCTAACACGCTGAGAGATTTTGCAGGAGATTCTACATGTGACTGGGAGCTCATTATGGAGCCTTCTTCCTCAATCTCTGGCTGTTTACTCTCCTTGGCTTTTTTGAGGTTCTGCTGTTCATCTTCTGCCTGAAACAGGAATATTTACTTCAGAACATGAGATGCTTTTAGCAATGCAGCCAGTCAGATTTATCCCTTCTGCTATTCAGGCGAATATTAAAATATAGATTTAAAGCCTTTCATACTTGCTCCTTGTTTTTCAGTTCTTCAACCTGTCGAAGCTGCTCTGAAGTGAGAACGTTCTCCATGCGCTGCATATCCCTCATCAGAAGCCGCTGGGACTCAAGGAATTGGTCATTGGCACGCTGCCATGTATGTTTCAGCTGGTTGTACTGCTGTCTCTCTTGCTCCAAACGATGACATACTGAAGGAAACATTTAAAGAAAAACTCAGTGAACTACCAGCTTCCAATAACTTTCAGAAACAAGCCAAATGTCACCACTTGAATTAGGCTAAATTTTAACAATGACAACTTTCAGCATTTATATAGTGCCTTTAACATAGCAGAATATTTCAAGCTGCTGCACAGGAGCATTATCAAACAAATTTTGATCTCAAGTCCCTTAAAGTGAGAGAAGGCAGATGACCAAATGCTTGGTCGCAAAGGCAAATTTTAAAAGGAACATCTTAAAGAAGGAAAGAGAAATGAATAAGTTCAAGGAGGTCGCTCCAGAGCTTAGAGCCTATGTAGCTGATAGCAGATTCCTAGCTTTCAGGTGTTCAAAATTGATCATGCTCAGATTTTCAGAATTGGAGATGCACTAAGATCACGAAAGAGTTGTGTAGTTGGGAGCAGAATACATAGATTGAGAGGGGCAAGGCTACAGAAGATTTTGAAATTAAGAGGTGAATTTTAAAAGAGGAATTTGCAGATAGGGAATCACTATATTTCAGGATGTGGAGGTGCTGGTGTTGGACTGGGGTGGACAAAGGTTTTTAAAAATCACACAACGCCAGAGCAGCGCTCCGAAAGCTTGTACTTCCAAATAAACATGTTGGACTATAACTTGGTTGTTGTGTGATTTTTAAACTATATTCCAGAAGCACAGGGTATGACAAGTGAACAAGATTACAAATTAAGACTTTGATGCCAGTTATAAATGATCCCAAATTTAGAAAATGTGCGAAATTGAAGGCCAGCCAGAGAAGAATGTTCCCTCCTAAACTGGAGACATGCACAGCAATTTGCAAGTTAGCATGCAGGCCACACACAAATTAGCCTTGTTACGTTAACATGCATATAACACTACGCAAGATTTAAAAGCAACCATGCATTTAAAAAACTCCCCTACGAGCTTTCAAAAACTTACAGAACTTGCAGTTAGAGAGTGTTAAGTTATTTAAATACTTTACAGGCATGGCAGCTGTAGAGTCAGAGCAAAGCTACTGAAGTGGAAGAGGACAGTTTCTGTGAGATGATTAGGTACGTAACCAAACGCTCAGCTTGGGTTTAAATAGACACCAAGCTAATCTTGTTCAGTCTCAGTTATTTATTGGAGGAAGAGTTGAAGTTGATAACTAAGAAATAGATACTACAGTGGGAACTGAAAACGATGACTTTGATCTCCACAATATTTGGTTACAGGAAATCTCTGTTCATCTAATACTGAATGTTGGACAAGTAGTGTGACAAATTTAAAGCAATGCAGGGGGAGAGGGAATTGATGATGGCGAAGTAGATTTAGGTATGGTCACCGTTCATGTTGAGCTTGACATTGTGTTTTCAGATGATTTCACCAAGGCTGCATATAGATGAGAAGTAGGTGATGACCAAAGGTGCAGTTGCGGATCTACGTAAATATATCTCAAAAAGTTATTTCCATATTCAAAGATGACTCAAACTAGGTGGATGCAGAGTTGTGAGGAGAGTGCAAAGATACTTCAAGGGGATTTGAAAATAGGCTAAATGAGTAGGCAGAATTTGACAGATGGAACACATTGTAGAGAGATAAAAGGATTTCAATTTTAGAAGCAAAAGACAGAAATACCAATTGTTTCTTAAACAGTTAGATGCTGCGGTTTGAACTTCAGGTGCCCTCAATCGTGACTCACTAAAAGTTAACATGCAGATACAGCAAACGAATAAGGTTCTGGATGTAGACTTACTCGCTGAGCTGGAAGGTTCATTTCCAGACGTTTCATCACCCTACTTGGTAACATCTTTAGTGGGCCTCCGGGCAAAGCACTGCTGATGATTCCTGTTTTCTATTTATATGTTTGGGCTTCTTTGGGTTGGTGATGTCATGTCCTGTGGTGATGTGGTGATCACCACAGGAAATGACATCACCAACCCAAAGAAATCCAAACAATAAATAGAAATCAGGAATCATCAGCAGTGCTTCGCCCAGAGGCCCACTGAAGATGTTACCAAGTAGGGTGACGAAACGTTTGGAAATGAACCTTCCAGCTCAGCGAGCAAACCTACATCCAGAACTCAACCTGAGCTAAAAATCTTCTCAAAACTCGCTAAAACGAATAAGGTGGCAAATGATCTGGTGGGCTTAATTTAGTCAGATAAGTGACAGTGTCTTACTGCCATTATACACTGTTTGGAGTACAATGTGCAGCTTTGGTATTTTTACCCCCAAAAAAGATATATTTGCCAAAGGAGGAGGAGTGCAACAAAGGTTCATCAAACTAATTGCTGCCACAGAGGAAGTGACCTATGAAGAAATATTAAATAGACTAGGCCTATATTCTCTGCAGTTTAGAAGAGTGAGAGCTGTTTTCTTACAACATTCAAAGTTCTTAAAGATTGATAGGATAGATGCAGGAAGTATGTGAGTGGGTGCAAATGGAGCGGGGGGGGGGGGGTGGGCACAGTATTATCGCAAGTGGCAGGCCATTTCAGAATGAGGTAAGGAAGAATTTCTTCACTGAGAGACTGTGAATTGCTGGAATTCTCTGCCTCAGTGGTCTGTGGAGGCTTTGTGATCAAAACTGGTATTGATAGATGTTTACATATTAAGACTATTAAGGGCTATGAGGATTGTGCAGGAAAATGGTGCTGAAATAGAAGATCAGCCATCTCAAGTCAACTAATCTAACAGTTACAGTGTTGAAGCACTAGACTTAAGATTCTAACTTAGAATGAATGACATGGAAAAACTTTCTATTACAAATAGAGAAAGGTCTTTACACAAAGACTGAGACCAGCAATACCTTGAGGCAGTATGTTCTGGGAATGGCTGTCTTATGAAGGATGTCTGAACAGGCTGAGTTTGTTTTTTTTCTAAAGCAAGAGGTGATTTAATTGACGTTTATAAGACGCTGAATGGCCTTAGCAAGGTGATTGTGGAAAGGATGCTTGCTCTTGGAGGTGAAAATTAAAGGAGACAAGTTTTAAACTTAGGGGTGTTTTAAAATTAGCTCTTTTAGGACAGATAGGAGGGATTGTTTTCTCTCAGAGAGCTGTACAACTTTGGAACTCTCTGTCCCAAAGCGATTACAGTGTTATTGGACATTAGTACAGCAATGACAAATGGATGCTCATTAGGCAAAGGAATCAAATGTTACCAGGACAGATGGGAATATGGAATTCAGAACACATACAGATCAGCCATGATTTTATTAAACAGAGAGTAGGTTAGAAGGGTTGAATGTCATACTTCTGGGTCCTGATTAACATGCACATATGACTTGGGTCTGCAATGTCAACCGGTGTGCTTCTCAAAGCTAGCAGTTGGAGAAAGCATTAAGGCCTATTGCCTTATTCTCTTATATCCCTGCAGATGAGTTATTTCAAGACAGTTTTATTATTATTACAAATTAAGGAGAAGATTGACAAAGTTTTGGGAATGGCTTAGTCCACGGTCAAATTTTGGGATTTGGTTGAATAGAGGGGGAGTTATTGGGGATGGAAGCATTATTCAAATAAATAAGAACTTCAAAATAAAATTACAGCTATGGGGGAAGTGTTCTTTTGAATTCAGGAATTGCTTTCTCAAGTTTGATCTGAAGCTTTATTCTAATCCCAGTGACACGTTTTCCGTTTAACACCTTATAGCTTAAATTATTAGTTCTCTTCTTTCAATTACCTTCATGCAGTTCTTTACGCAGCTTCTCAGCATCTTCCTGCAGAACACTTTTCTGAGTGTTGAGGACAGCAACGTACATTTCCAGGTCTGTCCTACAGGACTTCTCAGTTTCTAGATAATGATTCAGCTCCTTAACCTGCTAAGCACATGGGGCATCTCAGTCTCTTTGTACAACAGTGACAACATTCATTTTGACATTCCTTTGTCATTTTTGAATGAGTTTAATTCTTTTCCGTTTACCTGGTGAAACAAACCTCCTTATTCTCACACTATTACAAAGTTTAATCTGCGTCACTGTATATTTCCCATCTATTTAAAACACACCTGTATATTTTGGAAACAGTTCAACTAAGGAACATTTTAGTTAAGTTTAAAACTGTTTTTAATTAATGTAATCTAATGAATGTTATGAAGATACTTGCAAATCAACTTGAGGGGGGTGGAGAGAAAAATAGATACATGAAACAGGGAATAATGAGCAATGTGTGCAACAAAATCAACATTTCTCATTGAAGAATGTGGCACAGAAAAAGGCCATTGAGTCCATTTACTTGTGTTCACTCTTTGAAAGTCCTTCCCACTCCTCTGTTCATCCCCGAGCTGAGCTATTATTCTCAAGCATCTGTCCCTTTTGAAAACTGCTGATTTAGATTTAGATTACTTACAGTGTGGAAACAGGCCCTTCGGCCCAACAAGTCCACACCAACCCTCCGAAGAGCAACCCACCCAGACCCAGTCCCCTACATTTACCCCTTCACCTAACACTACAGGCAATTTAGCATGGCCAATTCACCTGACCTGCACATTTTTGGACTGTGGGAGGAAACCGGAGCACCCGGAGGAAACCCACGCAGACACGGGGAGAATGTGCAAACTCCACACAGACAGTTGCCTGAGGTGGGAATTGAACCCAGATCTCTGGCACTGTGAGACAGCAGTGCTAACCACTGTGCCATCATGCCACCCTTATGCTTCCACCATCCTTTTGGCAGTGAATTCAGATCATAAGAATTTGCTACATAAAGAATTATTGCTACCTCCTACTAGGTCTTCTGTGTCAACTGTAAGGAATGGAGGGAGGAACTCAAGAAAATTGCAATCACCATGGAACTCCAAATTGTTGGAGGTGTGGGCTGACAGGTTTCTGGGTAGAGGTTTATAAAATCATGAAGGGCATAGGTAGGGTAAATAGATAATGTCTTTTCCCTGGGGTGGGGGAGTCCAGAACTACAGGGCACAGGTATAAGATGAGAGGGAAAAAATTTAAAAGGGACCTAAGGGGTAACCTTTTCACGCAGAGTGGTGTGTGTATAGAATGAGCTACCAGAGGAAGTAGTGGAGGCTGGTACAATTACAACATTTAAAAGCCATCTGGACGCGTATATGAATAGGAAAGGTTGAGAGGAATATGGGCCAAGTGCTGGCAAATGGGACTAGATTAGATTAGGATATCTGGTCGGCATGGACGAGTTGGACCAAAAGGTCTATTTGCGTGATGTACATCTCTATGAAGAATCTGGTGGTTATTAAAAGCAGCAGCCAGTTGGTTTTAATTTTCTGAAATTCACTTGACGCAGGAAAGATCTTATTAGACTGAACAATAGCAAATGTTAACACCCTTATTCAAAGAGGCAGGCAGAAAGCAGGAAACTACAGGCAAGTGAGCTTAACATCAGTCATAGGAAAATTGAAGATGCTAGTATTAAATAAGCTATGATAAAAAATAGAAAACTAGAAGATAATCAAACACAGTCAACATAAAATTCTGCAGACAGAATATAGGAAATTAAGGAGATTAGAAAGTAGGTCCTTGAGGAAATATCAGAAATACTCCCGGTACCATATGCTTGAGAGAGTAGAAATAGGAGGATAGGGCAGATGAATGTGTGGCTGAGGAGCTGGCACACAGAGCAGGGATTCACATTTTTGGATCATTGGGATCTCTTCTGGTAGAAGTGACCTGTATAAGAAGAATGAGTTGCACCTTCATTGGAAGGGGACCAATATCCTTGTGGGGAGATTTGCTAGTGTGACTCAGGAGTCTTTAAACTATTAAGAGGGATGGGATGGGTTGGGGTAGGATGGGACCCACAGAGCTAAGTCTGAGGTTCATAAGTGGAGAAGGGGGAGCAAGTTAAATAGTCATGGCAGGCAAGAGCAAGGCAGAGAACAAGGAAAGATTGATAAATTAAACTGGATTTATTTCAGTGCAAGAGGCCTGACAGATAAGGCAAGTTAACTCAGGGCATCGATGGGAACATAGGACATAGCTATTACAGAAACGTGACTGAAGGAGGGGCAGAACTGACAGCTCTGATGTTTCAGAGTATAGATCTATAGGAAGAATCGAAAAAGGGGGCAAGAGAGGAGGGGAATGGCATTTTTGGTTCAGGATAACATTACCGCTGCACTGAGGGAAGATATTCCTGGGAGAACATGCAGTGAATTTACAGAGGAACCTCTATTATCCAAAAGCCACAGGCGGGAGTATTTCATTCGGCTAATCGAATGCCGGGTAATTTAGTTTCTACAAGCTCTGGGACCTTGCAATTTTGCCGGATAATCTGAAATTCGGATAATTGAATGGCGGATAATTGAGGTTCCTCTGAAAAAGAGTGGAACTGAAAAATAGGAAAGGGATGATCATCTTATTGAGATTATACAATAATCAGCAGGAAATGGAGAAGCAAATCTGTAAGGGGTGCTCAGATATCTAAGTATAATACGGTTGTAATGGTAGGGGATTTTAACTTTCCAAACATAGACTGGGAATGGGGCTCAGATGGAGAGGAATTTGTTAAGTGTGCACAAAGAAAACTTTCTTTTTCTTATTCAGTACATGGATGTACCTAGTAGAGAAGAAGCAAAACTTGACCTTGTCTTGGGAAATAAGGTAGGACAAGTGACTGAGGTGTGAGTGAAGGGGTACTCTAGGGCCAGTGATCATAATTATATTAGTTTAAAATTTTTATGGAAAAGAGTAGACCCGATTGTAAAATTGAAGTTCTAAACTGGAGTAAGGCCAATTTTGATTGTATTAGGTAAGAACTTTCAAAAATTGATTGGGAGAGGCTATTCATAGGTAAAGGGACGTTTGGGAAGCAGGGGACTTCAAAAATGAGACAACAAGAGTTTAGAGACAATATGTTCCTGTTGGTGTGAAGGGTAACGCTAATAGGAATAGGGAATGCTGTATGATGAGAGGCATTGAGGCTCTGGGCAAGAAAGAGGAGACGACATATGTCACATACTGACCGCTAGGATCAATTGAATCCCTAGAAGAGTAAGAGAGCAGTAGGGTTATACTCAAAAGAAAAATCAGGATTCTAGAAGGACAGCACGGTGCCTCACAGTGGTTAGCACTGCTGCCTCACAGTGCCAGGGACCCCGGGTTCGATTCTAGCCTCGGGCGATTGTGTGTGTGGAGCTTGCACATTCTCCCTGTGTCCGTGTGGATTTCCTCTGAGTGGTCCAGTTTCTTCCCACAGTCCAAAGATGTGCAGGTTAGGTGAATTGGCTATGCTAAATTGCCCAAACGGTTAGGTGTATTAGTCAGAGGGAAATGGGTCTGTGTGGGTTACTCTTTGGAGGGTCTGTGTGGTCTTGTTGGGCCAAAGGGCCTGTTTCCACACTGTAGGGAATCTAATGTAAAGTACATTAAGGACAAAGGCGTAACTTGGGAGAGAATAGGGTCCCTTTAGGATCAACAAGGCTGCATATGTGTGGAACCACAGGAGATGGATAAGATACTGAACATGTATTTCATGTCAGTATTTACTGTGGAGAAGGATATGGAAGCTAGAGAGGTTGGGCAAATAAATAGTGATATCTTGAAAAGTGTCCATTTTACAGAAGAAGTGGTGATGGACATTTTAAAACACCTGAAGGTGGATAAATGCCCAAGACCTGAACAAGTGTCTACCAGAATATTTTAAAAAGCTAGGGAAGAGATTGCAGGCTACTTGCTAAGATAGTTAAAGTAACAGAGTCCTACAACACGGACACAGGCTCTTTGGCCTAAACTGGTCCATGCCAATCAAAATGTCCACCCACACTAACCCCATTTCCCTGCACTTGGTCCATATCCTTCTAATCTTTTCCTTTCCATGTATTTGTCCAAATGCCTTTTAAATATTATTAATGTACCGCCACAGCCAGTTTTGCTGGCAGCTCATTCCATATGCATACCACCCTCTGTATAAAAAAGTTGCCCCTCAGGTTCCCTTTTATTCTTTCCCCTCTAACCTTAAACTGATGCCCTCTAGTCCTCAATTCCCCAACCCTGTAAAAAAGATTGAGTGCATTCACCCTATCCATATCTCTCATGATCTTACACACTTCTAGAAGGTCTCCCCTCAGTCTCCTACACTGTAAAGAAAAAGGTCCTAGCTTGTCCAACCTCTCCCTATAACGCATCCAAGCAACATCTTTGCAAATTTCGTCTGCACTCTTTCCACTTTAATAACACTCTTCCTATAACAAGGTGATCAAAACTGAACACAATACTCCATGTGCAATGTCTTGTGAAACTGCAACATAACTTCCCAACTTCTATACTCAATACCCTGACTGATGAAGGCCAGTATAGTGAGAAAAAGAACAGGAAATGACATCACCACAGAAAATGACATCACTGACCCATGGAAATCTAAACACATAAATAGAAAACAGGTCATAGCACCAGTGCTTCACCGGAAGCTCACGGATGATGTTACCTACTATGGTGATGAAACGTCTGAAAATGAACCTTCCAGCTCAGTGAACAAACTTACATTTAGAACCTCAAACTACACTACAAACCTTTTCAAAACTCGCTAACACATATGGGCGCAATATGCTAAAACTTGCCCAAAAATGGGTGTTGCATTTTTTAAGGTTAATAGAAGGGCCCTGGAGAGTTTTGCCGAACAAAAGGACCTAGGGGTGCAGATGTATAGTTTCATCAAAGTGGAGCCATAAACAGATAGGATGAATATGACAATGTTTTCCTTTCCTTGGCATACTTTCCTTCATTGGTCAGTGCATTAAGTATAGGAGTTATGATATCATGTTGCAGATGTACAGAACATTATTAAGATTAGAGTGGTGCTGGAAAAGCACAGCAGGTCAGGCAGCATCTGAGGAGCAGGAATATCGACATTTTGGGCAGGAGCCCTTCATCAGGAATGAAGGGCTGATGAAGGGCTACTGCCCGAAACATCGATTTTCCTGCTCCTTGGATACTGCCTGACCTGCTGTGCTTTTCTAGCACCACTCTAATTTTGACACTATTCTCCAGCATCTGCAGTCCTCACTTTCGCCCAGAACATTGGTTAGGCCACTTTTAGAATATTGCATTCAATTTTGGTCTCCCTGCTATAAGAAAGATGTTCTTCAACTTGAAAGGGTGCTGAAAAGATTTACATGAATGTTGCTGGGAATACAGAGGTTGAGCTATAGGGAGTGGCTGAATAAAGTGAGGCTTTTTTCCCCTGGAGTGTTGGAGGCTGAGGAGTGACCTTATGAACGTTTATAAAATCATCAGGTGGCTTTTTTCCCAGGGTTGGGGAGTACAAAATTAGAGGGCATAGGTTTAAGGTGAAAGGAGAAAGATTTAAAAGGGGCTTAAGGAGCAACTTTTTCCATGCAGAGGGTGGAATGTGTATGGATTGAGCTGCCAGAAGAAGTGGTGGAGGCGAGTACAACTATAACATTTAAAAGGCATCTGGATCGGTACATGAATATGAAGGGTTTGGAGGGATATGGGCCAAGTGTTGGAAAATGGGACTCGATCAGTTTAGGACATGGATGAGTTGAACCAATGTGTCTTTTTCCAATCTGTATACCTTTATGACTGCATGGCTTTGTGAAGAAAAGAAAATCATGTCTAAAGAATTTATTCGAGCTCTTTGAGGAAGTAGATGGATGAAGGGCAACTGCTATATACACTGTGGAACGCAGAAGGCTTTTGGTAAAGTGTGACATCAAGGATTGTTGTGGAAAATAAGGGCTCAAGGGACTAACATGTTGGTATGGAAAGAAGATTGGCTGGCTAAAAGGTAGGCATAAATAATTTTACCAATTGGCAAGATCTAACAAGTAATGAGCCACAGGGATCAGTGCTGGGGCCTCAATGTTTTACAATTTCTATAATGATCTGGATGAAGGGACTGACGGTATCGCTGATAGAGAGAGACCTCATTAACATTCCCACTAGGCTGTGCACACAACCACAGCTGCTCCAATCAGTTGCCATGCCGATCTCAGCAGTTCCAGAAGTCGCTACCGCACATGAGCCTTGAAGGTCCGTGCAGTGGATAAGAAAACTAGAGGGAACATTGGAACTTGGTGTTCTGGGTCATGAATCATTGAAGGTTAGTATGCAGGTACAGCAAGCAATTAGGATAGTTAATAAAATGTTATTATTCATTCAAAGGAACTGAATACGAGAAAAGAAGGGCTATGCTTCAATTACACAGGGCATTAGTGAGACACTATCTGAACCCATAACTGTGTTGGTCCCCTTATTTAAACGTGGATGTAAATGCAGTGGTAATAGTTCAGAGAATGCTCACAAGACTAATACCAAAGGTTGGGTTGGCTTTGAGGAAATGTTGAACAAGCTAGGCTTGTATCTGGAGTTGAGAAGTGTAAGAGGTGATTTGCTTGATGCTTAGGAGATCTTGAGTAGTCTTAACGGGGTGTAGGTGGAAAAGACACTTACTCCTGTGGGAGAATCCAGAACTAGGAGTTATTGTTTACCGATAAAGAATCACCTTTTTAAAGGCAGAGATGAGGAGAACCTTTTCCCCACGAGTTGCCATCTGTCCTTGGCAATGTTCTCCAATTGACATCGGCATGTTGATTGTGGTATTGTTTTCTGGTTCCAGAAGTTGCTGACGCATACAGGTCTCAGAGGTCTGCGCAGTCAGAAAGAAAGGACCACTGGTCCTTGTAACTCTCTTCCTCAAAGGCAGTGGAGTAAGTCTTTCAATATTTTTAAGGTGGTGGATTCTTAACCTTTCACCTCCTTGCATGTTATCAGAGTAGACGAGAATACGGAGCAATCGGATCAGCAAAGATCTTATTGAATGGCAGAGCGGGCTTAAAGGGTTAAGTGGCCTACTCTTGCTCCTAATATATATACTTGCATACAATGCAAACATGTACATACATACAATGGTTACTGACTCTCCTGTCAACGCAAACAACTTCTCCCTACACTTTGTCAAAACCTTTCCACTTGAACGTCTGTATTAAGTCTATACTTAATCGTTCCTGCTGCCAAGAGAACCATCCCAGTTTCTCGAGTCTCTCCATATAACTTAAGTTCATCAACTCTGGGATTAATCTAGCAAGTCTACTCTACACCCTCTACAATTGCATAAGCTTTGTTCCAAATTTGACTGTATTCAGCATCTTTTATGTTCAAAGTACACCACAAAGTTCTAAATAAATATAAATAACCCTAAAGTATAGTCATTGTTATAAAGGTAAAACCAAGTATTTTGATTACACAGACTTTTACGACACACCTTTGAGGCTTCTAGTTCTTTGACCTTTTCCTCAGCTGTTAACAGCTTTTCTTTGAGAGCTGCTATCTCCTTCTCCATGGGCACTACCACTGACCGCAACTTCTCAGCGTCTTCCTGAGCCTGTTCATTGAAATAAATTTATAATTATTGTGACTGTCTCTACTTTGAGAGCTAATAAATAAATAAATAAATACACGGCCAAGGCTCCAATACGTACTTCAAATCACCCCCAACAAAATGTCACATGCAAAATGTGTAATTGGCTTGGAAATAATTTAATCGAAACAAATTTTATACCAAATTATTGCCTTGCACAACTAAGACTGCTTTAGATTATTCCCCATTCCACATTTCATGATCAACATCACTGATCATTTCAAGATTTACAGCTGAACATACTCACTTTCTTCATGTCGTTTTCCAAGCTGTCCTCTTCGCGTCTTTCAGACAATTGCCTCCTTAGGTCAGCCAACTCACGTTCCATTACCTCCTTGTACTGCCCCCATTGAGTGCGTTCCTGCTCCAGCCGCTGATGAAATTGAATCTCATACTCTCTCACTGTCTCTGCAGCAGAGATAGAACACAGATCAAAAGGCACCTCTTACAAACTTTACCCAGCTTTACTCCTAGTTCAACAAGAAACACCAAGATGCAGAATCAAATGGTTTCAGTCAGATAACTCAAATATAGAAGTTGTTATTATTTAATCCAGTGGCAAAAATGAACAGCCTACAATTATTGAAATCATCCAAACCACAGCTAATTGACAGGAACAGAGGGACTAAGTCATGGCTCAGTGTGACCAAGATTGCACTTGGAGTGATGGGGTGAAGAAGGCCAGCGAGGACAAGTAGTGCTTGTGAAGCAGAGATTTGATAGCCTATTTGGCCTCAAAGAGATTCAAGGTTAACTCATATAACAATGCAATTATAAAATCACAACCAAAAGAGTTAACAGCATCATGGAAACTTATGGGAGTGTCAATCAGGGTTTATTTGTTAGCAATTGCCTAATTAACCACCCTCTTAAAACGGCCTGCTAAGTGTCAACTGCATTTCTGTGATTAAGAAGTTTCAGAATAATATTCAGTCAAAGTGGTCACAAATAATTGGTGGAATGTAAGAGGTGATCAGCTTGTATAGATATAATAAAAGAAAGAACTGCGAATGCTGGCGATCCGAGATAAGTAAAAACAGAAATTGCTGGAGAAACTCAGCGGGTCTGGCAGGATTTGTGGACAGAAAACAGACTTAACACTGAGTTCCATGAGTTTTCTTAAGAAGTTCTGAAAGAGGCTCACTGGATTCACTCGGTTTTCTCTCTATACATGCTGCCAGGCCTGCTGAGTTTCTCCTGCAATTACTGTTTTTGTTTGTTTCAGCCCAGATAGATCCCTGCTTCAGTGAGTGAGTTCAGAGAGAAAAGGAAACACAACCTACATAGGAGAAAGGAATTTTATTCATTACCTTTCATTATAGCCTGCATTGAAGCAACTTCTTCTTGCCACTGCTTCTTTACGTCATTGATTGCTTCCTGCTTGGTGGTCTCGGAAACTGTAGCTACAGCTTTAATGTTCTCCATGTCAGCCGTTGCCTCCATGAGTTGGACTTGCAGCCGAGTAACATCACCTTCTGCTGACTGTAACGCCACATTCTGCCGCTTCAACTCCTCTAAACAAGCCAAGATTAATTTTCAGTGTTGACATTAAAACCTCATGGATTAAAAAGTCTCCATAATACTCAACAAGTTTGCAAGGGCATATGAAAAGAAACTCAATCCAATTTGTGAACTCCAGAATTCTGCTGTTTCATAGGCAGCACTTGGGTTCATTCGTAACTATGGTGATGTAATCATAAGCAGCTTACCTTCCAGGTATCCAGGTAACCCTTCTGGAGCAATAACAATACTAGTGCAGATAAGTCCATATCAAATGCAAGCACACAATTCCAAAGTACTAATAATTATTCTTGATCAACATTAAGCATTATACAAAGGCTGTGAAGTATAACAAAAAAAGTTCTTAGAAATTAAATCTCAAACATTAAAAGGAAAACAAATGACTGAGGCTTTTAAAAAACTTTTTTAAAAACTGACTGATAGACAAAAAAAAGAGTTTAGAGGACCTGGCAGAACTAAAACTGAGCATTAATGCGCAGGTTATCAGTGAGTAATTGCTACTTGATAGCTTTTTCGACGACACTGTCCATCACTTTAACCAAATTGAGAGTAGAATAATGGGCAGTAATTGGCCAAGTTGAATTGCCATGCTTGTGTGTCCAGGATATACCTGAGAAACTGTCCACATCACCCAGCAAGTGCCAGTTGTGTGGCTGTACTGTAACACAGGAGCTGTGGCTACGTCTGCCTTCAGTATTATTGCTGGAATGATCTCAGGGCCTATGGCTTTTTCAGTAACTAGTGTCTTCAGCTGTTTCGCCATATCATGTAGAGTGTTTGAAATTTCCTGACGGTTGATACTGAGAGCCTCAAAAGGAGCAGAAATGGATCATTCGCATGACACTTCTGACTTGTAATGTTTATAAATACCTTGTCTTTCGCAATCATGTGCTGGGCTCCTCTGTCATTTAGGATGGGGATATTTGTAGGGCCCCTTACTCCAGTGAGATGTTTTATTGGCCATCACCATTCATGGACTGGATGTGGCAGAGCGTAGATCTCATCCACTGGATGTGGGGTCGCTTAGCACTGTCTATTGCATGTTGTTTGCACTGCTTGGCATGCAAGTCACAAGTACAGTAACGAACATATGCATCTACTAGAACTGGTATGTGAAGGAAGAGGACAAAAGGAAGGGAGATGGTGTTTAGATGGTAATCTGCAGGATTCTGCCCCCATCTCTGATCTGATACCATGAGATTTCATGGGGTCTGGAATCAATGTTGATGATTCCCAAAGCAACCTCCTTCTGACTAGATACCAGACATTGCAGTGGTGGTGTCAGGGGCACTGACTATAAGGCATGAGTCCATGATAATGACTGTCAAGCTCTTGCATGACTAGTCTGTGGGACGTCTCTCCCAATTTTGCACAAGTCCCTATTTGGCACTAAGGAGGACATCGTTGAACCAAAAAAGGTTTGACATTGTCATTTGCGGTTCCTTTGTCAATCCAGGTGGTACACCCTGTTTCATTTCTTTTATCAGACTTTACAGCAATTAGGTACAACTGAGTAGCTTGCTAGGCCATTTCAGAGATCATTCAAGACTCAATGACATTGTTCTGGATCTGGAGTCACATGCAGGCCAAGTAAAGACAGCAAAATGTCTTTCTCTAAAGGGCGTTAGTGAAACAGATGAGTTTTCACAACTATCAAAAGTAGTTTCATGGAATTGGACTAACTTTTAATTCATATTTGTTAAGTGATTACAAATTTCACTCTGTATATTTAACCATGTTTCCAGAACATTAGGCTGGGTTTCTGGATTACTAATCCAGTGACAATACTACTGCAGCAACACAGTCGTATATCCACAATGCCAAGTAGATGCCAGTGTTGTAATTGTACTAGGATTTGGCTAGTTCCGCCACACATTTGTCAGGCCCTATATTTCTTGATAGCATGTGCAGTGAATCAAATCAGCTGGAGACTGGGACTGTGATATGGGGATCTCAGGAGGCCTTCATTCACCTACTTGACACGTCTGTTGAAGATGGTTTCATGTACTTCAGCCTTGTACCTTACACTGATGCCCTATGTTCCCCCATCATTGAAGGTGAGGATATTTCTGGAGTCACTTCCTCATGTTGGTTGTTAATTGTCCATCACTCTCATAAACGTGAAAGTTAGGCGCAGATACAGCACACTCAGCCCCTTGAGCATGCACTGCCATTCAAGAAGTTCTTGGTTGCCTTTCACTTCCTATAAATAATCTAACTCTGCCTTATACAAACAATAAGACTGGTAAGACTGCACACAGAAGGTGGCACAGTGGCTGACTGGGTAGCACTGCTTGTCTCACAGCGTCCAGGCTACTATCTGTGCAGAGTTTGCAAATTCTTCCCGTGTATGCATGGATTTCCTCCAGACGCTCCAGTTTTCTCTCACAAACTAAAGGTGTGCATGTTGGGTCGATTGATCATGCTGAAAGCCCATAGTGTCCAGGGATGTGCAGATTAGCCACTGGAGATATAGAGTTGCAGGAAAAGGATGAGGGATAGATCTGGGTCAGGTGCTCTTCAGAGAGTTGGTGTGTACACGATGGGCCAAACGGCCCGCTTCCACACTGTAGGGATTCTATGATTTATGCAGAGCTTTGCAGGTAATCCCGAAAATACAATAAGACATCATAATTCTTCTCGGCATTTAGTACTATCTTCATGGCTACTTTCTGTTGGCTATCGCTCACTGTCACTTGCAAGTCAAAAAATTGTTGTTCTTATCCCATCCCGGAGAACCAAGTACACAAACCTGGCTTAATTTCCAGCAATTATTTATCTTTGAACTATTATCACTAAACGAGGACAACAGCTTGTGGGACTTTGCTGAATGCGAATTGGTCGTTTTCCCCATATTATTGCAGTACCCATCAGGTGTTGAAATACTTTGATCCATTCTGATGTTGTAAACATGATATATAAATGAACGTTTCTTGTTTTCTTTAATGGTCAATCAGTCCATTCTAGATTCGAGATAATTGTAACTTGGATACAAAAAGGCAAGTGGTTTCAGGGTTGAACTCATCTCTGCAGATCAGTGAACTGCAGTGTAGGGGTCAGGGAGTTGAGGGTGTAGGGGTAGCTGGTGGTGCTGATTGGTGTCGACTGCTTGCCAAATTTATTCCAATGAGGGCAGAGGATAATCCCTGTATCTTTCTTTTAAACAATGTAACCATAAATTTATGCCAGTTATCAGACACTATCAAATTCAGGCCTCTCACTTTCCAGAAAAATATAAGACGACCTGGTTGTCAAGGCAGGGCAAAAGGGAATGAAAACAGTATAACGTAGAGTGGGTAGAAGGGGGAAAAAGACATTAAAAGGGGTTTTAAATATTTCTCCCCTACTTTTCACATAACTCTCAGAATATTTTCCAAGACTTTTACTTATGCTTCTCCTTCCATTTAAGGAGGCATGAGATTCAAAATACAGGGTCTCCAAATTAAGACAGAAATGAGGAGGGAATTGTTCTTCAGAAGATTGTTGGCCCTTGGATTTCTCTTCTCCGGTGAACAATGGAGAGTTGAATATATTCAAGATGGAGTTAGGTAGATTTTGGACTGATCAGGAAGTGGAAGATTATGACAGGATTAGGAAAGTGAGAGGGCAGAATGCATTTGTCACTGATTTATATGTGAGATTCTTCATTGAAACATCAAAAGGAATATCAAATTTGTTCAGACAATTGTCTTCAAACATTCATAATCACTTCACGCACTACCACAGCATCATAGCAACTGGAAACAAATTTCAAGATCAAAATAACTTCCATCTTTCAAGGATCAGCATAATGACAGTGGAGATTTTTGCTAATATACACAGAACTAAAATAGTAAACAGAAGTAACTAGCAGTGACAAACAAGCTTGAGTGGACTGATGGGAAAGCAAGTCATTATTTGTCAACCACAGGAGATGGGGGAGAAACTAAACGAGTATTTTGCATCAGTGTTTACTGTGGAAAAGAACATGGAAGATATAGAATGTGGGGAAATAGATGGTGACATCTTGAAAAATGTTCATATTACAGAGGTGATGGTGCTGGATGTCTAAAAATGCATAAAAATGGATAAATCCCCAGGACCTGATCAGGTGTACCCTAGAACTCTGTGGGAAGCTAGGAAAGTGATTGCTGGGCCCCTTGCTGAGATATTTGTATCATCGATAGTCACAGGTGAAGACTGGAGGTTGGCTAATGTGGTGCCACTGTTTAAGAAGGGCGGTAAAGACAAGTTAGGAACTATAGACCAGTGAGCCTGATGTCGATGGTGGGCAAGTTGTTGGGAGGGAATCCTGAGGGATAGGATTTACATGTATTTGGATAGGCAAGGGCTGATTAGGGATAGTCCACGTGGCTTTGTGTGTGGGAAATCATTTCTCACAAATTTGATTGAGTTTTTTGAAGAAGTAACAAAGAGGATTGATGAAAGTAGAGTGATCTATATGGACTTCAGTAAGGTGTTCGACAAGGTTCCTCATGGTAGACTGGTTAACAAGGTTAGATCTCATGTAATACAGTGGGAACTAGCCATTTGGATATAGAACTGGCTTGAAAGTAGAAATGATGTGGAGGACTGGGGCTTAACTGGACAAAGTTAAAAGTCACGCTACACTAGATTATAGTCCTAAACTTTCAGAGCGGCGCTCTTTCATCAGGTAGCTGTGGAGCAGGATCATAAGACACATAATGTAAGGTAAAAGGTTACAGTGTCATGCAACTGAGATGATCTATTGAACAAACCTAGATTGCTGTTAAGTCTTTCATCTTTTAGAGTGGATTGCAGGTTTTGGTTCATTAATATGTTCAATCCCAGAACTTCTTCGAAGTCACATTCTCAAGATAACATAGGGTTGTATTAAAAAAGGTGACCTCTCAGCTCAGACAATGCATTAAAGGTGTGAGGTTGGAGTCTGTCTGTATTCCAATCTTAATCAGACTGGCTCTAATTCCAAAGTAGGAATTTATAAAATGTTGTGTGGATTGATTGCCTGCAGGTTGTGTGCTTTTTGAGGAAAATAGAATGTATCTGCAACTTGGTGTTGTGTAATTTTTAACTTTGAAGGTAGAAGACAGAAGGTGGTGGTGGAGGGTTGCTTTTCAGATTGGAGGCCTGTGATCAGTGCTGCGCCACAAGGATCAGTGCTGAGTCCACTGTTTTTCCTCATTCACACAAATGATTTGGATGTGAACATAGGAGTGTAGTTAGTAAGTTTGCAGGTGACACCAAAATTGGAGGTGAAGTGGACAGCGAGGTAGGTTACCTCAGAGTACGACAGGATCTTGATCTGTTGGGTCAATGGGCTGAGAAGTGGCAGATGGCGTTTAATTTAGATAAGTGGGAGGTCCTGCATTTGGAAAGGCAAATCAGGGCTGGACTTATACACTTAATGGTAAGGTCCTGGGGAGTGTTGCTGAACAAAGAGACCTTGGAGTGCAGGTTCATAGTTTCTTGAAAGCAGAGGCGCAAGTAGATAGGACAGAGGTGGTGGCATTTGGTATGCTTTCCTTTACTGTCAGAGCATCGAGTACCGGAGTTGGGAGATCATGTACAGGACATTGGTTAGGCCACTTTTGGAATATTGTGTGCAATTCTGGTCTCTCTCCTGTCTGAAGGACATTATGAAACTTGAAAGGGTCAGAAAAGATTTACAAGGATGCTGCCCGGGTTGGAGGATTTGTGCTACAGGGAGAGGCTGAATAGGCTGGGGCTGTTTTCCCTGGAGTGTCGGAGGCTGAGGTTAATAAAATTATGAGGGGCATGGATAGGGTAAATAGACAAGGTCGTTTCCCTGAATTAGACAGCATAGATTTAGGGTGAGAGGGGAAAAATTTAAAAAGGACCTAAGGGACAATGTTTTCACACAGAGGATGCTGAGTGTATGAAATGAACTGACAGGGGAAGTGGTACAATTACAACATTTAAAAGGCATCTGGATGGGTACATGAATTGGAAGGGTGTAGAGGGATATGGGCCAGGTGCTGGCAAATGAGACTAGATTAGGTTAGGATATCGGGTCAGCAAAGACAGGTTGGACCAAATGTTGTAATTTAGATTAGATTACTTACAGTGTGGAAACAGGCCCTTCGGCCCATCAAGTCCACACCGACCTGCCGAAGTGTAACCCACCCAGACCCATTCCCCTACATTTACCCCTTCACCTAACACTATGGGCAATTTAACATGGCCAATTCACGGAACCTGCACATCTTTGTGACTGTGGGAGGAAACCGGAGCACCCGGAGGAAACCCACGCAGACAGGGGGAGAATGTGCAAACTCCACACAGAGAGTCGCCTAAGGTGGGATTTGAACCCAGGTCCCTGGTGCTGTGAGGCAGCAGTGCTAACCACTGTGCCATCGTGCCGCCTAATTTCAACATTAACAGCTGACGTTGAGACATTAGGCTACAGTCATCAACATCTGGCTTTTATACAGCACATTTAAGTAGTAATCTCAAAGCACTTTATAGAATGTTTTCAAACACAATTTAGCACAATGATATTAAGACAGCTTTTGGTCAAAGTAGGAGGCTTTAAGAACTCTTTTTTTTCATACGAAGTTAGAGATAGATAATTTCAGAATTTAGGGTTTATGTAACTACAGCTATACCTGCCAATGACGGGATAAACAAACTCAGAGGTCACAAAGGCCAGGGTGGAAATAGTGCAGAGTGTTGTAGAGCTGGAGTTCAACTCATAAATGCAATTATAGATGAGGTGATGTTCGAACGAGATCTGATGTAGATTGGAAAGCAGAGGAATTGGTACAAGTAAAAAATAATCAGAAGTTTGAATAAGTTGAAGTTAGAACATAGAACATAAAACAATACAGCACAGAACAGGCCCTTCGGCCTACATTTGTCCTAGCTTAAGCACCCATCCATGTACCTATCCAATTGCCGCTTAAAGGTCACCAAAGATTCTGACTCTACCACTCCCACAGGCAGCGCATTCCATGCCCCCACCACTCTCTGGGTAAAGAACCCACTCCTGACATCTCCCCTATACCTTCCACCCTTCACCTTAAATTTATGTCCCCTTGTAACACACTGTTGCACCCGGGGAAAAAGGTTCTGACTGTCTACTCTATCTATTCCTCTGATCATCTTATAAACCTCTATCAAGTCACCCCTCATCCTTCGCCGTTCCAACGAGAAAAGGCCTAGCATTCTCAACCTATCCTCGTACGACCTATTCTCCATTCCAGGCAACATCCTGGTAAATCTTCTCTGCACCCTCTCCAAAGCTTCCACATCTTTCCTAAAGTGAGGCGACCAGAACTGCACACAGTACTCCAAATGTGGCCTAACCAAAGTCCTGTACAGTTGCAACATCACTTCACGACTCTTGAATTCAATCCCTGTGCTAATGAACGCTAATACACCATAGGCCTTCTTACAAGCTCTATCCACCTGAGTGGCAACTTTCAAAGATCTATGAACATAGACCCCAAGATCCCTCTGTTCCTCCAACTTACTAAGAACCCTACCGTTAACCCTGTAATCCGCATTCTTATTTGTTTTTCCAAAATGGATAACCTCACACTTGGCAGGGTTGAACTCCATCTGCCACTCCTCAGCACAGCTCTGCATCAAATCATAAAGTTTTAAAAAATTACTCATCTGCAAACATCCAGACATTTCCCGGCTAGACAGAATGAAATAAACAAAGCACGAGATGCTTGCATAGACAAATTTCATCTAATCCCAATTTGTCTGAAAATGCTTGATTTTGACTCCCTTTTATGGAGAGCTCAGGGAGATCAACTCATTTCAAATAATATATTTTCCATTTGCATCAACTCATCTGGTCTTCCTTTGTGCTTCATCTGCTCTATTTTTAAAATTTTACGTTCATCAAATACCCTCATATTATTCAATCCTAATAAAAAGTTTACTGTGTTTGTAATTTTTCAGATGACAAAATCCATCTGAGATCGAAGCAAAACTACAAACTACACTGTCATTCCATCCGCTCCAAAACTAACACTGTGCCTCAAATTCAGAATTTCAGAATTAATACAGCACAGAGGGAGGCTATTCAATCTGTCATGCCCGCATCAACTCCATACGAGCAAATGAACCTAGCGAAACACTCTGCATTCTCCCTACAGCCTTGCAGTCTTCTTTTTCAAGTAAGCATTCCTCTGAGTGCCAAGATTGAATCCACTGACACCACACACTTAGGTAGTCTATTCCAGACCTGAATGACTCAGTATGAAAAACATTTGCCTCATGTCATCATTGCTTCTTTTGCCTTAAATCTCTGTCCCCTCGTTCTTGATCCTTCAACTACTCTGTCCAGATCCCATATCATTTCAAAAACCTTGACAAAATCTCTCAACTTTCTCTTTCCAATCGATCTACCTTTCCAACCTATCTGCATAACCAAATTTCCTCTCCCTAGAAGCCTTTTTGTGATTCTTTACTGCATCCCTTTTTAACGCTATCTTAAAGTGTTGTGCACTGAACTGGATGCAATATTCCAGTCCAGATTAAATAAGTGTTTTGTACAACTTTCTTGCTGTTATACTCCATATACCTAGTAATAAAACGGAGCATGTTGTATGCTTTATTAAGCAAACTTTCAACCTGTCCTGCCACCTTCAGCGATTATGCAGATATACAGGCTGGTGCCACTGCTCCTCCACTCCCTGTGGAATAACACCCTTCCTGCCTTTTCCAAGTTGTTTCTAGAAGTTAAGAGGAAAACACCAATCTGTTTCTAATCATATGAAGTGCAGGCAGCATCCGTGGAGCAGGAAAATCAACGTTTCGGGCAAAAGCCCATCATCAGGAAACATCCTGATGTTTCCTGATTAAGGGCTTTTGCCCGAAACGTCGATTTTCCTGCTCCTCGGATGCTGCCTGAACTGCTGTGCTTTTCCAGCAACACAGAATCTAGAATCTGGTTTCCAGCATCTGCAGTCATGGTTTTTATCTAATCATATGAAGTACCAACCTTTAAAAAGACAAAAATACAAACCAGGAATCATTAAGTAAATTTAGCACCTTTTTAGTTGACATCTAATTCTTAACTTCACACAGTTCTCAAAAGCTGATTCTTTTAAGTGACAAACAGTATCTGTTCCTCAACATTGCCACATCCAAACCTTTCATTAGGAGCAATTTCGAATCCTGGTTAATTCACCAGGGGGAATGTGCAAATCATTTGTCAATATAGAAGTAACTTCTAACCTTCTTTTGCGAGGTACAGCTCCTTGAATTTTGCCCTCTTCTGGTTAAACTCGAATTCCAACTGCTGCTTTGTTCGCAAGAAATCAGCCTCGGCCTTTTCCAACTCAGTTAAGCGCTGCCGAAGTTTTGCGACTGGAAGACAAACAGGATGGCCAGATAAACAAGACATCACGAACGACTGGTTGAACCATGCAGCAAGCCAATTCCAACACATCAACACTTACAAAACCAGTTCTGCTGAAACAGGTGGAATGTGACCATTCTCAAAAATATCAGAAGAAAACCGGAATGGTCAGAATGAGTTCACTTCCAATGAAGATATATTTAGCCAGGTTATAATCCACAGATGTACAACTCAACGACTAGAACAGTGATCAGAAATGGTTTTAGCAAGTGCCCTATGGTGGAAACTAAATAAAAACCATTTCAAATAATCATTTCATAATGTTAAAAAAAACCCTAGAAGTGAAATCGATCCTTTCGAACCAAATACGCAACTACCAATTTTTTTTTCTGGTTTTATGAAAGGAGGAAACATTGTATTTAAGCTCTGCAAAAGCTCCCAAAGTTTCTGTCTGATATAAAAGTATTGACGTAATTTAATTTTCCTTTATGCCCGAGGCTAGTCTGAAATATGAGCACAGTGGAGATAATGATACTAAACAGGAGGGTGAAAGGAGAAATGACACTCGGAGGGGCCAGAGCATGGTTAGAGGATCCATGTGACTTTAGCAGGGAAGGAGGTTGGTGGTGAGATAGATGTCGCTATGCTTACTTGAAGGAAAAGGATTGGTGCTGGGTCCACTGTCATTTGTTATTATTCAATTTACTCATTTAAACAATATGGATGAGAACATAAGAGGTATGTTGGTAAGTTGACACCAAAGGATGAAACCAAAATTGTTGGTATAGTGGATAGTGTCAAAAACACAACACGAGGTTATAGTCCAACAGGTTTAATTGGAAGCACTAGCTTTCGGAGCACTGCTCCTTTATCACGTGGTTGCTGAAGGAGCACCTCATGCAGCAGTGCTCCAAAAGCTAGTGCTTCCAAATAAACCTATAGGACTACAACCTGGTGTTGGATGATTTTTAACAGAGATCATAGGCAGACAGATCAAAGGATCATACAATTGGTGTAAATGGAGTGAACAAACCTAAAATGGCTGATGGAGAACTCTGTTAGAAAGGAGATGCAAGTTTAGATTGATTAAGGTGCAAATTCAGAATCTGTTTCAAGTCACTGCCCCGAGATAATCAAAGGTTATCAGTGTCTGCCTAAGTTTCCAAACTTCAGTCAGGCAGACATACAAAAGGGGGCATCTCGGGTCAAACACTGGACCGTAGATGTGAGGCCTCATTCAGAAAGTGCCTCCGAGTTTTAAACCAGGTTGGCCTTATTCCAAAAGCATGAATTTATAAAAATGCCACAGTGACTGTGACTACAAATTGTGTACATCTTTTAAGAAAATAGAATGTATCTGCAAATAAACAAAGTGATCGGTGCTGGGTCCTCTACTTTTTGTCATTCACATAAATGATTTGGATGTGAACATAGGAGGTATAGTTAGTAAGTTTGCAGATGACACCAAAATTGGAGGTGTCCAACATCCTCAGATTACAACAGGATCTTGTTGTAATGGGCTGAAAAGTGGCAGATGGAGTTTAATTCAGATAAATGCGAGGTGCTGCATTTTGGGAAAGCAAATCTTAGCAGAAATTATACATTTAATGGTAAGGTCCTAGGGAGTGTAGCTGAACAAAGAGATCTTGGAGTGCAGGTTCATAGCTCATTTAAAGTGGAGTTGCAGGTAGACAGGATAGTGAAGGTGGTGTTTGGTATGCTTTCCTTTATTGGTCAGAGTACTGAGTACAGGAGTTGGGAGGTCATGTTGTGCTTGTACAGGACATTAGTTAGGCCACTGTTGGAATATTGCATGCAATTCTGGTCTTCCTATTGGAAAGATGATGTGAAACTTGAAAGGGTTCAGAAAAGATGTGCAAGGATGTTGCCAGGGTTGGAGGATTTGAGCTAGAGAGAGAGGCTGAACAGGCTGGTTTAAAAAATGATGAGGGTTATGGATAGGATAAATAGGCAAAGTCTTTTCCCTGGGATCAGGAAGTCCAGAACTAGAGGGCACAGATTTAGGGTGAGAGGAGAAACATTTAAAAAGACACCTAAGGGTCAACTTTTTCACACAGAAGGTGGTACGTGTATTGAATGAGCTGCCAGAGGAAGTGGTGGAGGCTGGTACAGTTGCAACATTTAAAAGGCATTTGGATGGGTATATGAATAGGAAGGTTTTCGAGGGATATGGGTTGGGTGCTGGCAGGTAGGACTAGATTGGGTTGGGATATCTGGTCGGCATGGACGGGTTGGACCGAAGGGTCTGTTTCCATGCTGTACATCTCTATGACTCTATATGATTTGCCCCATGTGTGCACGCACGTGCGAGGGAGCAAGAGTGAGTGCGCGAGAGAGAGAGAGAGAGAGAGAGAGAGAGAGAGAGATAGATAGAGAGAGCGTGCGAACATGCGAAAGAGCATGCAAGAGAGAGACAGCAAGTGAGGGAGAGAGACAGTGTGCAAGAGTGAGCAAGCGTGTGTGAGAGAGAGAGAGAGCGCGCATGTACGTGCGAGACAGACAGACAGAGTGTGAGCGTACGAGAGAGAGACAAGGCGAGCGAGCGTGCACGGGAGAGAACATGCAAGAGAGAGCGAGTGAGCTTGTGAGAGAGAGACAGTGTGAGCATGCGAGAGATAGCGTGAGCGAAAGAGAGAGAGAGACAGAGAGAGAGAACAAGTGCGCGACAGAAAGAGAGAGAGCACGAGCGAGCGAGAATGCACCCTGTTTCTCTCGATCACGCATGCAAGCGAGGGGGGAGCCGGGTGCCTGAGCGAGAGAGGGGCTGGCACCCGGGCGAGACTCAGACCAGGCGTGCAAGCAAGAGAGAGAGAGTGCAAGAGATAGCCAATGAGAGCGTGCAAGAGAGAGTGAGTAAATGTGAGAGAGAATAAGCACGAGCATGCAAGTCAGAGAGAGACAGACAGAGATTGTGAGTGTGCAAGAGAGATGGAATGTGAGTGAGCGAGCGAGAGAGAGTGACAGAAACAGAGAGCGAGCGGTGTGAGGGAGAGATGGAAAGAGTGTTCGAGAGAGACAGCGAGTGAGAGGGAGCGAGAATGCACCCTGTCTCTTGGGTACCCAAGCGATCGAGAGAGACTGGGCGCGCGATCGAGGGAGAGAGAGAGACTGGGAGCATGAGCGAGAGAGAGAGCGCGCGCGAGTGCGACTGGGCACGCGATCGAGAGAGACAGAGAGAAAGAGACTGAGCACGCGATCGAGAGAGAGAGAGAGAGAAAGGGACTGGGCGCGCGATGGAGAGAGAGGGAGAGACTGGGCGCGCGATGGAGAGAGAGGGAAAGACTGGGCGCGCGATGGAGAGAGAGGGAGAGACTGGGCGCGCGATGGAGAGAGAGAGAAAGGGACGGGGCGCGCGATGGAGAGAGAGGGAGAGACTGGGCGCGCGATGGAGAGAGAGGGAGAGACTGGGAGCGCGATGGAGAGAGGGAGAGACTGGGAGCGCGATGGAGAGAGGGAGAGACTGGGCGCGCGATGGAGAGAGGGAGAGGCTGGGCGCGCGAAGGAGAGAGGGAGAGGCTGGGCGCGCGAAGGAGAGAGGGAGAGACTGGGCGCGCGATGGAGAGAGGGAGAGACTGGGCGCGCGATGGAGAGAGGGAGAGACTGGGCGCGCGATGGAGAGAGGGAGAGACTGGGCGCGCGATGGAGAGAGGGAGAGACTGGGCGCGCGATGGAGAGAGGGAGAGACTGGGCGCGCGATGGAGAGAGGGAGAGACTGGGCGCGCGATGGAGAGAGGGAGAGACTGGGCGCGCGATGGAGAGAGGGAGAGACTGGGCGCGCGATGGAGAGAGGGAGAGACTGGGCGCGCGATCGAGAGAGGGAGAGACTGGGCGCGCGATGGAGAGAGGGAGAGACTGGGCGCGCGATGGAGAGAGGGAGAGACTGGGCGCGCGATGGAGAGAGGGAGAGACTGGGCGCGCGATGGAGAGAGGGAGAGACTGGGCGCGCGATGGAGAGAGGGAGAGACTGGGCGCGCGATGGAGAGAGGGAGAGACTGGGCGCGCGATGGAGAGAGGGAGAGACTGGGCGCGCGATGGAGAGAGGGAGAGACTGGGCGCGCGATGGAGAGAGGGATGGAGAGAGGGAGAGACTGGGCGCGCGATGGAGAGAGGGAGAGACTGGGCGCGCGATGGAGAGAGGGAGAGACTGGGCGCGCGATGGAGAGAGGGAGAGACTGGGCGCGCGATGGAGAGAGGGAGAGGACTGGGCGCGCGATGGAGAGAGGGAGAGACTGGGCGCGCGCGATGGAGAGAGGGAGAGACTGGGCGCGCGATGGAGAGAGGGAGAGACTGGGCGCGCGATGGAGAGAGGGAGAGGACTGGGGCGCGCGATGGAGAGAGGGAGAGAGCTGGGCGCGCGAAGGAGAGAGGGAGAGGCTGGGGCGCGCGATGGAGAGAGGGAGAGAGGCTGGGCGCGCGATGGAGAGAGGGAGAGGCTGGGCGCGCGATGGAGAGAGGGAGAGGCTGGGCGCGCGATGGAGAGAGGGAGAGGCTGGGCGCGCGATGGAGAGAGGGAGAGGCTGGGCGCGCGATGGAGAGAGGGAGAGGCTGGGCGCGCGATGGAGAGAGCGGAGAGACTGGGCGCCGCGAT